>NC_031769.1:43394601-43694601 GCF_001522545.3 Parus major | reverse complement strand
CAAGGTTTGCAGCTGAGCATGAAGGCAACAAGTTCAACACTCAGACACTTGTAGAAAAATAGTAGTAGTGTTATGGCGGTTTGGGGTTTTTTAGGTATCTTATGGTCCCGGTGAGACGGCACCATTTAGGTACAGGGAAGTCAAAGAGCCAGGTGAGGGGCAGCTCAGTAGCTTCCCTCGCCGGGTGTCAGCTCTGTCCAGCCCGCCGGCCACGCCGCCGAAAAGAGGAGACAGCTGGAGCCACAGCCCCATCTCCTGGGCACTGGGAAGCCAGCCCGCACTCGTGTGCTGTGCAAGGCGCCGTCAGCATCCTCCTGTCGCCTCCCAGGTGGGAGAGGTTCTGGGTGTTAGCCTGCTCCCGGAAAGCCTCTTCTGTCACCATGCCGCTGTCTGACTGGAAAAGGCTGGTAGCGTCTTCCTGACCTAGATCAGACCCAAAAGGCAAATCTCCTTCAACTCTGAGTATCCCCTGGGCTCTCTGGAGGTAAGGTGGCAAACACTTTGGAACTAGTTCCTTGGGCAATGCTAACAAATTCAGCATTCCAGGTGAGAACCTGAGCTTCGCAGCAGCTTTGCAGTCGGTACGGCTGCACCCTGAGTGATTCCCAGCTGAAGCTCGGGAAGAAGCAGTGCCAGCATGCCCTGGTATGGTGAAAGCTTGCCCTGTCTTTGGCACAACTGTCCCCTGTGGCTGAGCAGCTGAGTCTTGAACTGTGCAACAGCCATCATGCTGAGCTCCCTGCTTTATAAAACCCTAAACCTGACCCTGACCCACATATGCAGTGGGAGGGTCCCAATATAGTCCTACTGAACAGTCAAAATGTTGTTTCAGTCCTCAGCATCCCACTCTGGCTCATGTAATAGACCCTGCTTCCCCCTTCCGAGCTGCTAAAATCCAAGCCCCATACTAAGGGTAGTAGGCACAGGCTGTCCCTGTGCACTGTGGTACTCCTTGTCCTGCCCAAAAGTCACCAGCAAGACTGTACCAAAGTGAAGAGTGAGCTGTGACTCAACCCCAGGAACCCTTCTGCATGTGGTGAAATGGCATTTAGCATGAAGAGAAAGATTTTCTACCTAAGCAGGTTTCTCTGGCCTTCAAAGCATGGTTAGGGAGCCATAATTTCAAATTATGCATCCTGCATCTCTTCATGCTTGAAAAGAATAAAAGCAATCTTGTAGCCAGTGAAACAAACACTGACAGAAATATTTGGGACTCTGACACATGAGAAGACATTCCAAGTAAACTCAAGTCTTTATTAACACTTTGTGAACCCTTTATGAAGGTTTAAGCAGCAGCCCAGAAAAGACACATTCTTTCAGCTATAGAGAAATCAAAAAAGTATCTTCATTATGTAGTTTTGTTCATCAGTGACTACTGAGTGTATAAATGAACAATGTATGAATGAAAATTACATGCTTCCAAAGTTGGACAGCAGAAAAATGGCAGTGAATATTCTTAAAATCACAAGTATTAAAAAAAACCAAAAAACCAAAAAAAAAACCCCAAAAAACAAAACAAAAACCAAACCAGTTCAGAAATCAAGTGTCCCATAAAGCAAGAAACTGAGAAAATCAGTGTTGTGACATAGCAAGATCGTACCCATGCCCAAGGTGTTTATCAGTCTCCCTTTTTGCAGGGCTGATGATCAATGACATTCTTCATTCCAGTGCTACACACAACTGTAACACTGTTCTACCTTTACCTGTCATACAGACTCAATGCAGATCAGATTTTCACTGACTCTGAGGCTTTGTGGTTTTCACAAGGTTTAGGCTGCAAGGGCTGGGAGCTGGGAGTACCAGCACTGGCTGGAGGAAATAAACTGCCTGAAATGCTGGCAGATGTCTCTCTGGAAGCTGCAGGGCAGTAGGGACAAGCTCCAGCAACACCTTGGTCCTACAGCAATGATGACATAAATCTAGAATGTTTTCTTTTTTTCTCCCTCTGTCAGGACACATAATCAAGATGCCACGTTTCATCTGTCCTAAGGTACAAGATACACAGTTTTGGAGAGTGCTGCATTCATGACAATTGCAGATTTACCATGTGCTTTGCTGTGTAAAGTCTATCTGCATCAAGATGCTAGTAATCCAAGAAAAAAAAAATTAAAAAAAGTGTTACAAGATCCACTGCAACTGCACGCTCACAGTCCTGGGTGGGGAGGAAGCCTCCTAAGAGGAGCCATGAAGTGAATTCATCACACAAACCTCCGTTTCCTTTGCATGCTTACTCAGCCAGTACACTGATTTTAATAAACAGCCTCACAAGATGAGTATGCCATACCCCTGAACGTCAGCATCAAACATCCTATAGCTATTTTCAGTTTCACAAAGCCAAAGAGACTACAGATGCAAAGAGTGGAACATTTTGTAGCCTGGATTTAAGCAGAGGTGAATCTCTTCAGCTGTGAATAAAACCCTTTGCTTCCTGCAAAAGGAAAACTTTGGTGCAATATTCTGACAATATGTGGACAATTATTTGGGCAAAGAAGTGACTGGAGAGGAAAAGGAACATCTGTGAATGGTGGCATATAAATTAGGGAGGGAACTGGAAAGCCTGTATGTATGAGACACTCATGGATCTCACAGTAACATATTGGCAAGGACTGCAACAGCTCATTTCTCCAGAGGGGTTCTATGATGCTCAGCAATCCCACCCAGCTCCTGTTGAGACCAGCTCTGGAAGAAGGCTATCCTAAGAAGCTCACCTTAGCCTCATTTAAGTTTAAGTTCCATCAACTTGAATCAAATACAAAGAGAAGGTCACAGAAAAAGGAAACATTACCATGACCCCCCGCAATGGAAATTGCCACTATACAGAGACCTCTGCCTAAGCCATTTTGGGTCAAATCAGATCAATCCAGAACAAGAGTTACAAGTTCTTTGATGTTCTTACTCAACACCACTGCACTTGCCAAAAGAAAAAAAAATAAAAATGCACTAATGGTCAAGCCAGTGTTTCAAGGATTTGCTCTTACCTCCTCTTCCTATTCCTCTACACTACCTCAACAGATGACATCTGCCAGATACGTGCCACAGGGGAAGAAGCTCTGGCAGACACAGGATCTTCTACTACATCTCTGCTGCTGTCTCCACTCCAGTGCTGAGACTTTTCCTACCCTGTGCCTCTGGCATGCTGAGGATCATAGCCTTCCTGCAATGAGTCCTCTGCTGTCACAGCCAAGGCTGCCTCCTTTTCTAAAAGGCTACTATTCATCCCCTCTGCAGTGCTGCAGGCAAACGAGCCCTCCCACTCTACCCACTACCCCCAACAAGGTGATTCTGAATCCACATGCAGAGATCTGTCTCCTGACAGGGCTGTGCAGATCCACCTGTCACTGCCAGTCCTCGGCTCTAAGAATGACAGTCATCAAAGTCAAAGAGATACTTCAGGAAATACTTAAATGAAAACAACCACATTCCAGTAACACACCAGGAATATTTCAGCAGCAAGTACTGAGAACCAATTGATTCAAAACAGCACCATCACCCACACAGGACCTGAAGACTTCACTCATTAGTAAGAACATATTGGCATGAAAGAAGTTACACAACAGATAAAGAAAAGGGACAAGGGGGAAACAGCAACAGTAACAGCAGGGATTCCATGTACCAAAGGGTGAGACAGTGCTCTGAGTTTGAAAATTTTTAATGTGGCAGAGTGAAAACTAAGTCCAGGCCAACAAATCTTTTGGGGCAATATCAGATCTGGGGAGCTAATCAGCAGGCGCTGTACAGGCTGTTCTTAATCCAGCTCCAACATCCATACATAGTCCCAAAATGACCAGGCTCTTAACACACCTCAACAAACAAGTGACATACCTCAGGTGGCAGGAAGGAACCTCCCCCTGCTGGGCTCTGGGAAGTGCTGGAGGATGTGCCACAAGTGCACCTCTGAGGAACACAGTGAACGAACAGAACAGGGAGGGCTCTTTCAGGACCAAATGGTGCTCACCTACCTCTCAGCTAAATGCTGTTCATTATTAACAAAACCTTTAGGCACCTTGCATGTAATAGGTAAAGACAAGAGGAAGAAAGACCAGCCTCCTTTGGACAGATACCATGCAGTAATATGCATAACTTGCTTTAGGTTTTTTTACTGCTAATATGCACTATTACAGCAAAATGAAATGAGCACATGCCAAAAGAAAACATTTACAGGCTGATTGTCAGTGCTGAAGGTACAAGAAGGAGCATTTGCAACCACACCAACTGGAAAAAACGATCCAATTTGAACAATCTTCAACTCCAACAAACAAAACCCCCATTTCTCTTGGTGAAAGGTCCACTTCCCATTATTGCTAATAATCACAGCAATATAATCCTCAAGAACTAAAGCATATAAATTAAGATTATTTTCTTTCCTGAAGATTACTGCAGTATTTTTGAGGTAAGAATTGGCAATATGGATGCTAAAAGCTGGGATTCCATCAGAAGAGTAGCTCCCACTGAAGGGCTCTGTTCACCATACTGTGCAGTCAGGCCACGTCCCACACCTGGTCACCAGAACCTTCCTTTCCCTGCAAACTTGGGAAACCCCAGGCAGAACAACAAATTTGGGTGGACCCAGATGGGCTACTATAAAAAAAAAAGAAAAAAATGAAAACGAATGGCTCTGCCCCATGCCACCACCCCCTCTCCCATGAGCACACACATGGCTGTCTCCATACCAGGGTGGAGCTAGGCAAGACTGGAACGTGAGACCAGCCCCAGAGACTGAGAAAGAGAGGATGGGCAGCCCAGGGAATTGCTACAGGCAGGGACAGAGCCCACAGCCCCATTTAAGAGTTCCATTTAACAGGGTGTAACACGCACCACTCCTGCCTGAGGAGTCTGCCCCACCCCATACTACCCACATGTCACCAGCCAACTTCACAAATGCAGTACCAGCACAGCATGTACTAAACCAGCCTTTATTTCTCTCTCAGTACAGCAGGGCTGAAGTTAAGACCATTCCGTGGCAGTGCCAACCCACTCAGTAGCCTGGGCCGTGGGAGCTGCTGACCAGTCCTCAGTAGCAGGCTGGGCACTCCAGTCCTCTGCAATCACAAATACAAGAACATTAGTGCTCCCCAGCTCCTTCCACCCACAACACCACCTCCCACCCCTTCCCACAGACACCTCCCCAAACTGACCTGTGGGGAACTGCTGGATGGGCACAGACGGGACCTGCACTCCCTCAGACCAATCTGCAACCTCAGGCTGAGGAGGAGCAGTGAATTCAGGTGCCGGGGCGGTCCATTCAGTCTGGAATTCTTCCTTTGTAACTGCTTTCTCAGCAGCTGCCTGCTCCTCCTTTTCAATCTGCAATGGAAGAGCCCGGCCTGAGTCTTCCAGGAACACACCCAAACACAACCCTTACTATCACATATCAGACAACAGGCACCAACTGGCAATACAATTAGCCAACCACCACAGTGGAGTGTGAAGTGTCATCACTATATTGGCAAATCCTGTCCTTGACAGCGGACACACAGGACCGTGTGACAGGAGCACAAGCAGAACATCCCAGAGAGACACTCCCTGCCACGAGGCTCCTACCTCCTCAGGATCCCTGTAGAAGTACAAGTCAGGCATGACTTCCCAGGGGTGCTCACGGGAGATGGTGCCACGCATGCGCAGGACCTCCCGAGCCAGCATCCACCACATCAGGCCCACTGAGTGGGCTCCCTGGAACAGAAGAAAGTAGATAAGAGATGCTGTAAAGCTAAACCTTTGCAGAAAGAGCAAAATACATATTTGTACCCCATCCAAGGCTCATGCTTGGTCAAAGACATTACTTGCCAATGCCAGACTTAAGTACTTGAACTTCAAAAAAAGGGCAACTTTTCAAGTTCCCGGTGACATTTTCAGGTCTCTGCAGAAATCATGATGCCATTACAAGATGGCCTGAAGTAACTCTGTTACTGAGTTTCATGTTGCTCACCCATGTGAATCTCATCCAAAAGACAAGGATGATATTCACCATATTCAAGAATGAAGAAATTGAAAACTTGACAAAATAAACAAAGCTTATGCACATCCTCACATGTGTCTTACACTAGTTTTCATGAATGACATCTAGACAGAGATCAAAGATAGCTTCTCATCTTTCTAGACTTTACCTTTTAGGTGATTTCTGGCAAGGTAATGTTTTCAAAGCAGTTTCCTCATCAGTTCACTTTATCTTTCATATTCATGATCTGTGGCAAGAATGACTATCAAACTCCACTCATTGGGCCACAAAGACCCTCATGGCGTCAGCGAAAAATCCTGCCAGGTTACTATAGCACACGTCCTACACTTGAGAGTTCCTTGGCCAGAAACCGGCCTCAGCTCCAAGCTCCAACTGTGTGCAGTTCATTTTCTCCTCCCCACCCACCTGCAGGAGACATTAATTAGCTCATCCTCCGAGATACAAGTGAGATACAAGCCAAGCCTCCCTTGCAGAAAGCATCTATCTTGGAAGCCCAGGGCAGGCTCTGGAGGAAGATGCCTGGAATGCCACAGGGAAGCGGTACCTTGTTATTGCAGGGAATAGCAATATCCACATAGCGCAGCGGGGAGTCGGTGTTGCACAGGGCAATGGTGGGGATGTTGACATAGGATGCCTCTGTCAGCGGCTGGTGATCAGCCCGGGGGTCCGTAACCACCAGGAGCCGTGGCTCACGGAAAGCTGCCTGGATCTGGTTTGTGAAGGTGCCAGGGGTGAAACGCCCGGCAATAGGAGTAGCCCCAGTGGCAGCAGCAAACTTCAGAACCGCACGCTGCAAAAGGGACACAGCAAAGGTGAAACAGGAAAAGAGCATTTCAACCAAATCAGAGAAGTGCATTTCAGCCAGGTCACCCAGGCACTGTTGGTGAATGTGTATGAAATTTAACTGAACTGTATTTTTCCATTCCTGAGAAATGAGGGCTCACCACCTCAGGACAACAAAATAAAAATGTTACTGAAAAGAGTTACACCATGAGTTTAAAAGACCATATCCACCAGCAAAGCAGTAAGTCAGAATATAGAAAAAAGCCTTCTCTTCCCTTCAAGTGACTAGCAGTCTCTACTCCAAACTCTCATAATCAAATCATGGGAAATTAAACAAAAAGCTTCCGAAAAAAGCAAAGCACATTTTCTTCCATTATTTCTACATCTTTTCATTATCAAGGAACTTCAAGGAGCTACACAAAAACTCAGTAATAAACACACACAAATTGCAGCTGTATCCATTTAAAAACTGCAGTTGGCAATCCTTATCCAATTGCAACAGCTTCCAGCTTCTCAGGCATGTGGCAGGGCCTACTATCAAACTCCAATCCTAGAGGGAGCCCCTCTCCTGGCGTTAGCGAAAACCCTGCCATCCTTTGCTGTCGCACACCTCCGACACTTGAGAGCTCATTGGCCAGAAACTGACCTCAGCATCAAGCTTTAACAGTGTGCACATCAAGCCCATGGGAAACCAAGCCTTTTCTTCAACAACCCACCCCCTGAATCTCTCTAAACATTTGTGGCCCCCACCTGCAGTTACCTAAACTAAGCTCACAAATTCCAGTGACTAATTAAAGGTTATCACCCTCTATAACAGAATGTTTTTGCTAAAAATTTAGAGTCAAAATTATAAATATACCAGTTACTATACCTTGCTCAATAACTAGAAAATTTCTTCGACAGGTTTCATACCAGGTGCTTACTGTTCCCAGAAAATCAGTGCTAATTTCACACAGTAGCTCTGGGAGGAAGGGACCACGAGGGGACTGACCACTTATATGACAGAAATCCAAGAGGAAGAGGATAAGGAAAAAAATAAGTTATCTAACACAATGAAATGGGGAGTGGGTTTCAATTCATCTGTTTTAAGCTGCCAAGTGCCAACACAAAAACCGTGTTTACAGAAAGCATTCCTATAGTTGAAACTGGTGAAACAGGCTGTTATCACCAAGTTGCTACTGGCAGGCAAGGGAATCCTGCTCCCAAGACTGCAGGCTTCCTGATGTCCTTACCTGTCCAGTGTTCCTGGAAGAAATGACGCTCACATCAGCTGGATTCTCAATGGCAACAATGGCACGAGCTGCCAGGAGCAGCTTTTCCCAAGTCCTCTTCAGATTGATGATGTAAATACCTGTTGGCAAGAAAAGGCTTTAGAGCAACCAGCAAATACAAGATCCTGTAACAGGATAGCACTCCTCTGCCATTAAACCTGTCACATGGTTGACATGGCTATGGTTACTCCAAAATTCATAGAATCATCAACTTTGGGAAAGACCTCCAAGATCATCCCACCCAACTGTTCACCCACCACTGCTGCTGTAACCACTAAGCCTTAACACCACACATATCAAGGCCCCCTTAAAGGCAACTGGGCAACCTATTCCACTATCTGACCACCCAAGGAGTGAATTTTTTTTCTGTTATTTAACCTGAATCTTCCTTGTCTCATCTTAAGACCATTTCCTCGGGTCCTCTGACTGCTGGCAAGCAGAAGAGGGTGGCCCCTCCTTTAAGGTAGCTGTAGAGAGCAGTGAGATCCCCCCTGAGCCCCTTCTTCTCAAGACTAAACAAATACAGCTCCTTCAGTAATTTTTCATGACGTTTTCTAGACCTTTCAAAAACTTTGCTACCCTTCTCTGTACATGCTCCAGCACCTCAATGTCCTTTATTAAATGATGACATCCTGGTCTCATTCTAGCTAGTGCAAAGCTATTCCAAAGAAAATTCTCCCCATATGGTTTTAATGTCATATGCTTCCAGCATCTATTATCAAAAACCTAGGCCTGGAATGAGTTTTAATCTTTTAACACAGAGCAGCTTAGACTGAAGACCAATACAAACAAGGAGAAACCATTACTGACATTCTAAAACCATTCTATTAATATAGCCAGGAACTAGCAAAATTACTCAAACCATCTGTGAGCTAGTCCAATTGTTCCAAAATCAGTATTTTATTCTCCTTCTCTGAGTTAAGACCGTTTGGTATGCAAAGGCCACGGAAAAACCATGCTAGAGAGATCAAACACTAGCACTTTCCTGTTTTTCCCAGTTGTGCCCATAAGATCCTGGCTGCCCAACCCAGGCCACCCATCCCGCCTGTTTACCATCGCTCTTCCTTTTGTAGATGTACTGCTCCATCTGGAAGTCGAGGTTGGTACCTCCCAGGTGGGTCCCGGCAGCGAGGAATTTGAGGACATCCTCCTCCTTCATCTGCAGGACATCGAGGCCTCCGGACATTGTGGGGTTTCCCTTTGGAAGCAACGACAGGGAACCTGCGGGCACAGGGACCCGGCTCAGCCCGGCGGGGACGCGCCACGAGGTCCAGCCGCCCCGGCCGCCATCTTGGGCCGCCTCCCGCGCTACACCCGGCAGGCCTCGGCCTTCCGGGACCGCGGCCTGGCCAGGCCCGGCCCGGCCGCCGGCAGCGCGGCGGGATGCACAGTGCCCCGCGGTGTTATCGCAGGGCGGAGAACGCGCCCCCCGCCGCCCCCGCGCCCCCCGCCCGGCGGCCCCGACTCACGCTGACAACGCCGTGTGGAGGCCAGGGCGGCACGGAGCCGAAAGAGAACCTCCCCCCGCCTGACATCTATATATAGCTTCGCCAGCCAATGGGGCGCCTCGGGGGCGGGGCTTCTCTGCGACGGGGGCGGGGCCGTGCTCCAGCGGCGCCTCCCTGGGATCCCCAGGCCGGGCGCGATCCGCGCTCCGCCCGCTCCTGCCGGCCCTTCCCGACACTGGTTCTGAACGAAATTCGTGGGATTTGTGGGATTACCAATGCAGAGAAGGGGGAAAAAAACCTGATGAAGGGTCTGCGGTGTGAGTCCTATGAGGAGCGGCTGAGGCACCAGGGGTATTTAGCTCAGAGAAGAGGAGGCTCAGGACGGACTTTGTCGCTCTCTACAATTCCCTGAAAGAGCGTGTGGCCAGGTGGGGGTCGGCATCCTCTCCTAAGCAGCCAGAGACAGCCCCAGCTTACACCAGGGGAGGTTTAGGTTGGACATTAGGAGGGATATCTCCCCAGAAGGAGTGATTACACTGGAATGGACTTCCCAGGGAGGCGGTGGAGTCAGCGTTCCGGGAGGTGTTTAAGGACAGACTGGATGTGGCTCTCAATGCCGTGGTCTGGTTGACAGGGTGGTGTTGGGTCATGGCTTTGACCCCATGATCTCAGAGATCTTTTCTCAACCGAACTGATTCTGTGGCTCTGGCATTCAGGGGCTGCTTCAGAGCATCCTGTGGCTGGTGCTCCAACATCAAGGCTGGTTTTGGGGGTTCTGAAGCGAAAAGGAAGCAAAGATTTATTTTAAACGTTTCATAATTCCATTTTCCTGCTGAAAGCGAAATACATGCTCTCAGGGGGCTGATAATTATTTGATTAATTACATCTAGCCTCTAAACTGCCTGCTGTGGTGGGAAAACTTGTAAGGAGCTGTAGCATCTTCCCTACTCTCACATTCCCCCTCCCTGCAAGGGCACTGCTCCGGCACCACACGGGAGAGCTTGGGCAGCCACGGGTGTCCCTGTCCTTTGCAGAAATGACAGGAAAAACAGGTGAAATTGACACTGGACTTACACATCCTTGTTCTGCAGCAGACATTCTTGTGTTACTTGCCCCTTTTTTTGTGCGTGTCGTTGGGTTTGGGGTTTTTTGTTGTTTGCTTTTAAGAAACAACAGAAAGTGATGAGATTTAAGAATCTTCATCAACTTTCTTATCTTCCTTGTACTATTCTGGAAGCAGATACAGGCCTGAGAATGGAATTTCTTGGGAAAAAAAAAGAAAAGTTACTTTGCTATGCTTGCTGTCATCAAGATCTGGATACATTTCTGGACAGACTTCTACACTGTGCCCTCAGTACTGCCAGTGCCTTGGTCATCTTCATATCTTGCTAACAACAGTATTCATTTAGTTTTCTCTCTTTTATTTTAACCTCATATAACCACATCAGTGGGATTGGGCCTGAACTCTTCTGACAGCCCCTTTTTGATGTCTAAGCCCTGAGTTACTCTGGGGGAGCATTGTTTAAAGTAGGTTACAACATCATCTCATGTATGTTCTTTGTCTCCTGAGAAATGTTATGCTTATGTCATGCTTATGTTAATGTTGTGCTTATGTTAAATAGATGGTGTGAATTAGCAAGATTACCAGATCAGCTTTAGAATATTCTGTAAGAGAGTAATTCAAACATTTGTCACATGGTGGTGACAAAGTAGGTAAAATGAAACTCAGCAACAGATTAGTGAACTCTCAGCAAGAGCATGAACTATTATTGCCTGAGAGATTATAGACATCTGTGGCACTTTGATAAGTGCACTGTGGGCAGTGAGAGCTGACCTGATGGAGCTATGTACAGCCTAAGGAGACAGGAGCAGTGTGAATATTAGCTTGGGAAGGAAGAGGAGAGATAATGATGATGTCACTATGGTGAGTGCAGTGGATTTAGTCTGGATTTAGCTTTTCTGTACACAACTGAATCCCAACAGTATTAAGTGTATTTGAACATAATGATTAGAAATCAAGTAATGAATATTGCAGTAAATACACTGGTATCAAAAGTATGCCACTGGAAAGCATTATAGAATTGTTTGGCATCTCCAATACTTAACGTAGTTCTTGTTGTTACATGTGGCCCTTTCTGGTAGACCATGAGGCCCACAGCCCATGAGAGGGCTTGGAAAAGTCATGATAAAGCTTGGACAGTAAAGTGTTTCAAATTATTTCCTTAACTAACCTAAAAGCTTGTCTTCATTTTATATCTGTGTGTTAACACAGTTTGAAATAAATCTGTTACTACTGGACATGCACCTCAGGTGAAAGTCTATCTTATCACCTATCTTATCACCAAGGTTTCTCTGGTCTGAAGTTCACACTGAACTCTGTTACACAATTACATGCAGAGCCTCGGGCAGCCTCTGGGAACAGCCTTGCTCTGCAGCAAGCAAAGCCAGGGAAAGGGGCTGTGAGCCACTGGTCCCCCTGCAGTGCCGAGGAGACTCAGGGCCTGCAGAGAGAAGCATCACAGAGCTACCACCAGCCTTTGGGTGCTGCATTGAGGACCTCGAGCAGGTGCCTGGGGTGGTTACAAAGCCCCAGAAAAAGCATCTCCCAGAGAGCCAGCCCAAGCTGCAGCAGAGAGCAGCAGCCCTTGCCAGAAGCCTCTGAGCAAGGGGCTGTACCAGGACCCCTGTGTGCGGGGAGAGAGGGTTCCTCACAGGGCTGCAGAGGACGTGTCCTGTGCTGCCAGAACAGCTCCTGCGATGAGGGGCTTGGGTTGTGTGTCTGGGGAAGACCTTTCATGTAATATCTTCTCCACCAAACACGACAGTGGGTGTCACCCAAGAGATGGTGTGGCACCCTTGCAGAAGGCAAAGAACTACGAAGATCAACCCACCTTCAGTGAAACTTCACTAATGTTACTGTGCTTCCCTGTAAATTCCATTTTGGCTTGTGTTTCAAATGTTTGTTATTATTTCTTACATGTTTTGGGAAAATATACTTTGGCAAATCTCTTCCCTTCTTATTTCTAGTTCTACAAAGTTAAATTGCCTAACACATGTCACAAAACTTGCAGAAGTATAATTTTAACCTCTTGCTGGGATTTTTATTAAAACTCCTCAATGCATTATGATAAAAACTCCTAAAGCATTTTACGTTGATAAAATCACAAATTAAGAAACTGCAATGAGGAAAATCAGCTTGCTATTTTGAAATAAGTACCAAAGCCAGAAGGGATAAGTATATTCAAGAAACCCACATGGAGCTCACAAAAGCATGCATATATATGTGTCTGTGTGGGATGAGGAATCTCTTCTGCTCAATTCTGGTGTCAGTGCTTGTGCAGCACAAAACTCATTAAGAACTGAAAAAGCAAGCAAAGTGTTTTCCCATTTTTAATGAGGAAGGGAGACCTGTAATTCAGTGTTTTGTTACAGCCACAGTGCCTTTAGATTTTCAATCTTCCCCACCTGCCACCCAGAAGGGCTAGGGAGCTTGTCTGTTATCTCTTCTCACAGCTGGGGCAGCTATCAGCAGCATGGACAGCAACACCCACTACACAAGAGATGATTCTTCAAGGCAGCAGGAGAGCTCTGGGGAGCCCTGAGTGCAGGAGCAGGCACTATCCCAGGCCTAACTTGCTATCAGGAACCTGCACGAGCAATTTAGGTTCAGCTGCCACAAGGCTGCACCTCAGCACTGTCTGGTAGATCTGTCATACACAGATAACCCTCCATGAGAATTCCTCCATGTGAGAATGTATCATCTAAGCAAAAAAAGTGAAGAGGCTTGGGATCTTCACATCTGGAAGATGCACATCTCAGCATCAACAACGTTTTGCTTAGAACAACCTGCTTGCTACCAAATCCCAGGACCATACTGTGACAGCAAGAGATCACAGCAATCCAGCATCCCCTTGCATTATACCTTGCAGGAGACAATTGTGTCCCAGGTACAATTTCTGGTCCCCTGCTGAGATCAGACTCCCTGAGCAGCAAAAACCTGATCAGCAGGAGACTGAAAACAGAGAGCTTAAAACCTCACTGACCTGAAGGCAGGTATTTAACCAACTAGTACAGGATTCAACAGCCATCTGTCTTTACACACAGCAGGCAGGCAGAGGAAGCTGTGTAAAACACAATATTCCCCAGTGCTATGTGTTTTTTCCTTTTAAGAAAAGTTGATTTAGGTTGTACTAGCACAACCTGTGCATATTATACACCACCAAAGAAGAGAATATTCCGTCCCTTTTATGGGCTCTGAACACATGCAACAGTCCTGTCATCTTCAAAAACTCCTTTTGCCTTCTTAAGCCTCTATTCCATCCAATCCCTTGTGCATTTCATCGGTTTGGGGCTTGTTTGTTTGGATTTTTTTAAAGAAACGCTGAAGAGATTACATCCTTCATTTTAGCAACCAGTTTTTAATAGAAACATATAATACACCTTTTCAAATAAATATTTTATATAGACACATAAGCACTCACAATGCTCAAAGCTATGCAATGTTCCAAAGCTCCAGTTCTGTTTAAGACACTGAGAGAAAAAAAAAAAAAAAACCCAAACAAATCATCACACAGGAAGAGTGGAAATATAAAGTTTCTAAAGCATGAATAATCAGACTATTTCTCTTGTCTCCTTACAATTCACTTACACACTGCCTGCCTCAACATGCCAGCCAACTGTGTTCTTAGCCACAGCTGCAGGGATAAGCAGTGACAGTGCACGATCACTAACTGTGCATTGCCAGCAACAGAGGTCAGTCCAAGAGGGATCCAACTGTGATCCCAAAGCATGCAGAGGGAGCACACCACTGCCTCTGGAATCCAAGCAAAGATGGCTTTGGAAATTATTATCTGGCAAGATTGTTTGTGTTGAATTGCTGGCATGATGCAGGTAGGTGATTAAGCAACTCTGTCCAGATCTTTTATTTGATTTAGTTTACCTTTAGACTGAACAGTGACAATTTGTTGTTAAGCAGAAGCATTAAACCTCAAGGGGAATATAGCTAAACTTCAAGTTCATGCACTTGATTGTCTTGACTTGCTACAGCTATCAAGGACTAACTTCAATACATCACTTCAGAAACAAAATGTTTTTGAAGAGGGGAAAAGGGTGAAGGACAGTAAAGATCAGAGCTAAGAAATAGTCTAATGCCTGACCATGTGATAAAGCTTTCAGAATAGAGTGAAGCAGAACTTCAGGCTTTCCCTTCCCCCATATATGACACCTGACAAAATAAATAACAAAGAGAAACATGGAACAAGCTTGCACCACAGAATTCATTCTTCACAAGTCACAGGTAGATAAGCTTTTGGATTTGCAGCACCAATGGTAGATGAAACACAGTGCAGTTTAGATTCTCTCTTTCTTAAACTCAGAGGAGCCCAGGTTAATCCACAAGCCAAAAGCCATGCAGTTTTTCACTCTACTCCAATAACAAAGGACCAAAGCCAAATGGAAAAACTTTCCCAAAGAGAAAGCTTTAGGCTTAATTCCAGATTTCAAACAAACAAACATACAACTCCACAGCAGACCTTAAAACATTAGCACTTAGGAATAAATTCTCTACTTCTTCCTTTGTTACTTGACCAGATAGGAGTACATGGACATAAAAGCTACCAAAGTGTTCCTGAAATTCAGGTTTCGGTGAGGACCTTATTTAAGTCCAGATTACCTCACATTCTTTGCTTGCCTGCCTCATTTGAAGAGTTTATGTCTGTACAAGTTGCACATTGCTTTGCCACTGTTAAATCCGGAACAAAGTATGTGTGAAGCACCTTGCAGGTGTCCCCACACAGTGCCCTTGGCTACCACAGCCCAGGATGATCAACAGATCCAACTCACATGCCAGATTTATAATGCCCCAAATAAATTCAGGATCCCAGCACAACACTGGTTTGATTCCATACATAGGGGAATAAAGAACAAATGAGGTAACTCATCTAATTGCCACCTTATTCTGCAAGGTCAGCAATCCTAGACTTGGTTCTCCAGCTCTGTGCCAATAGTGCTCAGGATAGCAAACAAGCAGGATGTGCAGTTACCATGGTTTCATGCACTCTCAAGTTCTGCTCTCTAAGGGCAGAAGGAAGAGCAAAAGAAAGGAACAGGTGTTTAGGTTTAGGACTTAGCAAATAATGTGCCACATGCCTAACTTGATGCAGGGCTGTATTGCTAGCATGTAGACATGTTCACACAGAACCATTCTTGGGGACTCCTGCACTGCAGAGCACCAACCTCCCCCTCACAGATGGGCTGAGTCTGAAAACGAGCAGCATTTTCCACGTCTCCAACCTGTCCTCTTACATTTCATTCAACTTTTACATCAGTCATCAAGCCTTCTTGGAGATGAAATCTGGTAAAGAGCACGTTTAACAACCCAAATCTCCTCTGCTCTTGTGCTCAGGAAGTTGCCTGGACAGGCAGTGATTGTCCAAAATACACTCTAAAATTTATGATCAACAGGTAGGTAGCACTGGTTGTTCACACAGCTACAGCGTCCTATCTTCATATTTAGAGAGAGGTGCTCTGGTTCTAAAGTGAATTGCAATATCCCTAGATATTTAAGAAAATAAAAGCCAAAGCTAAGTTTTCTGCAAGGCACACTACAGAACAGGATGCACACTTCCACGCCAGCTTCATGGCTATGCTAACAGAGCTGCAAGGGACCAAACCCATCACAGAGGCACAAGTGAAGAGGGGAGCAAGCTGTACCTGGCACACACTCTGAGGTCTGAGTAACACAGTAGGAAAGAGTAAGAAGGCACAGAGGATGAAAAGTGTATCTAAACTCAGGCATACTCGAACATGACTACCTGATAAGAGAAAAGAATCAGCCAGGAACATGTGAAGGGCCTGTGTAGAGCCCTAGGGGAATTAAAGGTCACTACCAAACACCCATAGGGCTCAAACTTCGGAGAAAGCTTACAGAAATAGCAAGCTTTTCTTTCCAAATCAAAACATATTCCACATGCAATCAGTGATGCTGTAGGGGAAATCTGAAGTGCCAGTATCTGTATCTGTTTCCATTACACATTTATACATTATGAGCCATGGCCCTAAAAGCTACATCTAAGGACCAATTCACACTGAGTGTTGATCATGGATTAACAAATAAGGAATAGGAAGCAAGTAAGTCTCTATGACAACTGCATAAAAAACCCCAACAAAACCCACTTGAGTGCTCCTTCCATAGTTAGACCAGCAGCATTTCTTTTTTTTTTCTTTTTTCAGAGAACAAGTAGAACTTTGGTAGCAATCAATTCTAAAGTGCCTTATGCTTCTTAATTCCTGTGCAAACTCTGCTGTAGAGGCAGAAAGACATCTCGAGAGTGTTAAGATGCTCTATCACATAATAACACGTAACACAGCAAGGCAGTTCCAGTTACTTTCTCTGCTATCACTCACAGTACAAAAGTGGTGGCAGAGACCAAGTTTGTAGCTTTTCCTCTGCACTTCATTTCTCTTCCACCCATTCCTGCAATATAAGCATTACAAGACACATCCAGTTTCCCACCAGGGCCTAGTGTTCTCCTATGAGAATAAAGCATATGAGGAAGGAGGATCTACATCAGATGGTGGTCACTGTGGCCTTTCTGGCCACAACAGCAAGAAACAGGCTGGCAGATTCTGCCATCACCGTTTTCTCCTCAAACACTTGTGCTTTAATACTATCCCATTGCATAAAGGTGGTGAGGATAGAGTTATTTTCAAAAGGGGCTTCTCAGCATAGTAACCAGGATGTGAAAACCCTGCCATTTCCCATGGCACTCTGCTAGTGCAGTCCTTCTGGAATGCATTGATCGAACACCACCAAGATCCAATCCTTCCTTTCCTCTACTTGCCAAAAGGCCTAATCCCCTGTCTCAGAAGAGCTTTCTTCCTCCTGGCTGAGGAAGGCTTATTCCTCTGTGGAACTGGGAACTTCTCAGTGCCAGTTGATCACAGCAAACGGGAGAAGGAGTGAAGTTGGTCCTTTCTTGTGCAGCTCAGTCAGGACTTCAAGCCCATTTTTTCCATCATCTGTTCATACACCGTCCATGCCATTGCTGCCATCAGGGTGCGCCTGAGGACTCGGGGCACACCGCCTCGGAAAAAGCCAACCAGCCCGAAATCCTGTAACAGGAAATAAACTGCAATTCATCCCAATCTGCCTAGAGGGTTTTAATTTCTCATCATTTATTACACAAAACAGCACAAGATGTATTTCAGCTCAGACCCAGATCAGTCTCTGAAAGACCTGGGCTGAAACAGCATTTAGTGTTTAGGAAGAACCTGTAGCACTGCACTACTGCAGGGCTACCCAGGAAACCAGGAAGAGCAGTGAGTGGAAAAAGGAAGGCCAGGATGGAGACAACAGATGGGGAAAGCCACACTCAAGTCCAACAAAGAGAAGGCAAGGGTGTAATCATTTCAAGACAGTACAGGAAAATGACTAGTCTTTGTTTTAAAGCTTCATCTTTACAAAAGCTTCTTAGTTATTCTGTAAAAACCTGACATTTCTAAGTACTGAAGTAAAAAAAAAACCCATTTTTTAAGAATTTTTAAAATTAAAAAAAAATAATTTTGAGGAAAAAAGGTACATAAAAATGCATGCACAAATAAACAGATTATTGCTTAGGAACAGAGTTCAATGTGGAAAACAGAATGAATCTGCCAAGATCTGCCCTTCTGACAGCAGGAAAGGAATGGTGGGCTTTGACTACTTCTCCATCCCATTCCTGGGATAGACCTGAGCCTTAATTTACCTTCTGATGCCTAAAGAGAAAATAATTATTTTGTAGCTGGTATGTATCTGAATCCAGCATTTTGCACTGCACACTATAGTGTTGGTCTACCACAGCATGATCCCCTTCATCATCTTGAAAATGCCAACACTGAATTGTCCAACTGCAAGAGCAGATGAAGCATTGACACTTGTTCACCTCCTTTAAAAGGCAACAACTTCCCCACCACAGCTGTGCTTTGAGGAAGGGGATCAGAATTGAGGATGTGGTTGTGCATATCAGAAGGGATTCACCTCACCTTGTAGATAAAGGCAATGGCCTGGCTTGTCCTGTGGTACTTTTGGGGTGAGAGCTGCATGTGTGTCTTGATGACATCAGCAGGTTGTGTTGCCAGAGAGGCCAAGATTCCCGCAAAGATCCCACAGCCAAAATTCAGCAAGGGCATGAGCACTGGATCCAGCTGGTCTGCAACAGAGCAAAGGGAATGCACTCAGACACCATTTAGGCCAGGAACACTCATGCTGCTTGACAAAGTGAAAGTTATTGAATGATTAAATCAACATCAGAGCCTAGAGAAACCTTTCAAGGGGAAAAGTGGTTACTAGTCAAAAGTTAGTACTATTGAAAAGCCTCACTTGCTGAGGAACTGAATTTGACAGAAAATCAGAAAAGAAGAAATTGTACAAATGTTGCCCCAGTGAGTTCTAATATCAGAGAAGCCCAAGTTTCGTTGAAACTGAGCAGTATGCACGACAAGCAGAAGCAGCAAGCAGTGCTTAAGACAACTGCTCACTAACCAACTTTCACATCAGTCTTCATGAATCAATCAATTTAGGGCCAGTCTCCATTTCTGGACTGACCTCAGCTGCAAGTCTACAGTTCTCCATAGATAAATACGAGTGTGTGACCCAAAGACCTACAGGAGACTAATTTAACTTGCTGAGGTGGAGAGCAACAAGCAGAGCATGCAGGCTGTCAGCTGCAGGGCAAGATGTGAGAAGGGACACATTTTCCCCTCCAGCCTCCAACATTCAGCCTCACCCTGAGGTGTGAGGTTTTTGGTCTGTGTGTAGAACATCAGGTAGATGCCAGAGAAGGGCGCATCCCGCAGCAGCGTTGCCGTGAGCCCACTGAACATGCCACGAACCCCTTCAGTCTGATAGATACTCTTCAGGGCTCCATACACACTCCCATAGCCAAATCTTCCACTCTGCAAGAGCAGACAAAGGTCAGTCATCCACATGCCAGCCACGGGTTGAGGAGCCCTATACACACCCTGAGGATATAATATCCAAACAAATGGTAGTGTGAACTTAATGTGATTCCCAAGATGGCAACACAGAGGACAGCCCAAGGCAAAAACTGGGTTTCACCTACCCTCAGCCTTTAAAAGAATCCTTCAGGAAGGCAACATATGAAAGATGCTACACAAACATCATATACAACTGAAACTTAGAAATCTTAGGGTAAATTCTATTTCATCTTCTTGCCTAAATACCATTTCCTGCACAATGTGTGAACTGAGATGAAATCAGGACTACATTCCTGGCTGTACCCACATGGCAGCAACCTTCTCCAGGCAGAAGGATTTATTTTGCATCACAAGGAAGGTGTATGCCACCATTAACAGGGGACTAATTGGAAAGTCATACCTCATATCGGGTCTTCACTACAGTCACTGGCAACATGCAAATCCCAGAAACTGCACGAGCAGTGGCACCCAGAAAGACAGACTCCAGGGCTGTGGGCGAACGGTCCACAAAAAACTTTTGCTTCATCACGTACAAAGTGCTGAAGTAAATCCCAACCCCAGGAATACATCTTGCAAAGGACTTCAGGAGAAACAGAAGCAGATGAAGAAAGAAAAAGCTTACATAAGACTAAATATACTACAGAACATTTCTGAAACTGTTCAACTTGACAGGAAGCTTTGTAGAAGACAAAAATATCACTAAAGCTAACATGCCCAGGGAAGAAGTTAAGGTAGAAATAATTTGTGGCACTGACAGACAAATGATTCAAATAATGCCAGGATTTAATGCATTCCTCAATGGCAGTTTTCTAGGAACAAGACATTCTAAACCAAAATGAAGTTCCTTCAGTTGTCATGCCACATTTGCAAAAGCATTCAAGTATTCAGCTGCTCAGGACTGCCACAACCAAATCAGTGAACAACATTAACTCCTCAAAATAGGATTTAATCTAAATCATGTGGTTTCACTAATAATTGTGCAAGAGTTAGCTACTTAAATTCAGGCAGACATAATTAGCAATAAACAGTTTAAAAATAAAAGTTGATTTATCTACTTATTTTCACAAGTAAGAGTTAAACCAGCCACTTACTGGAGAGACACCTTTCCAGAGCCCCAGAATACTCTCAGTACGAACAACCCTAAAGAGCAGCGTTACCATCCCAGCACGACCAGACCTGAAAGAAAGACAAGACAGGAACTGAAGAAATTACCTGCTCCTGCTCCTTGGCAGATGTATTCCACAACCACCTTTTTCACTCATATCTCTGTGCATTAACTCAGCACCTCCAAGGTGCTCATCCTTATCAGTCTGCTATTGTTGGTCGCACCTTCCAGGGCCTCTCCATCACCTTCTGTATCTCACAACTTGTAAACCATTAGCATTTTTAGTTGCTCATTCCCTTTGTAAGCAGCAGCAGCAGCAGATTGTAGGTTGACTAGACCAAGCTGCACACATGAAAAATTCTCTAACAACCATCCAGAATTTTTTTCAGGCAGAGGTTGGTAGCCACTCCAGCAGCACCAGTCTCTCAGATGAGGACAAATGTTGATGTTACAAGTTATTCCAGTAGCATTCACAACCACAGACATTTTAGCTCTTCTGGAGCAAAATAACAATCCTTCTCCATAATATAAAAACATACCTCCTATTTTACAAAGACTGATTTCCCAAATTACAACTCTGAACTCCAAGCCCCAGCCAGCAAATAAGGCAGAAGCCTATGTCAGAGCACCTCCAAGGCCCCCCACGCATCCCCCTCCTCTCACCCATTCACAGCAGGCTGCAGGGTTTGCAGGCGGGTTTTCAGCAGGTCAAGGGGCTGGAAGAGGAGCGTGGAACAAGTGCCACTGATGGAGCCGCACACAAAGGCCTTTAGGACTGGATGCATCTGGAAGAGGAAAAACAGAACTTTAAATGGCTATTTAATTAAGAACGGAATAAAAGGAAATATTTCAGCTGATAGGTCGCATGTTACAGGAAGGAAGGTGAGCTGAACCCAGATGCTAAGGACAGCTGCTTAGGGCACAGGAAGCTTTTTCAGACTTTTTGTGAGGCTGATCAAGTTTTATTTGTGGTTTTTGGTCCCTCTGCTTTTTCTGGGAGATTGTTCCAGAATCTCCTCGAAATTCCGTGGTTGGTAAGAGTTTTCTGAACATCAAATGTACAAGCAGCCATTTGGTTACCCTTTGCCACGACAAAGGAAATAGGCGTTCTCTTTCTCACCACCTACCTGTACCTTTGCCGCAATCCCACCCAGATCAGCTGGCATTACTTCCAGCCCTGCACACCACGGTCCTGCCAGGGGCACGGGCGAGGAACGCTGCCCACAGCCAAACCCGGCCCAAACGCGCTCCAAGCCCCGCACGGCCTGCTCAGCTGAGGCTGCCTTTCCTATCCACAGCGGCTGCCGCTGCCGGCACTTCTCGGGGAGCAACAAGGCAGGAGGCACAAAGCCCACGGCAGGGTGAAGATTTTCTAGCATTTCGAGATTTTTTGTTTATTATTATTATTATAAACACATAACGGCGTTTGCTAATGGAGAACGAGTTTCTGCGCTCCTCGGCGCAGCACAATCACGACAGATTAGAAAGCACGGACAGATCAGAAGCAGTGAGGCACACTCTAAGCCAGCAGTGCTCCCCCCAGTACGCCCGGACCCACCGTCCCGGGGCTGCACTTGTCCCCCCGCCGCCCCAAGGCCGCGGAACACGACGCAGCAGCGCAAGGGGCGCGGAGGACGCGGCGAGCCCCCCTCGCCTCCCACCGGGGCGCTGCTCCCGGCCTCTCCTCGGCATAGCGAGCGAGAAGGGCCCAGCTTGGCCCGGCCCGGTCGTACCTCCGCCTCTCGGCCCGGCATCCCAACGCCGCCCGCAGCCCCAGAACTCGGCGGGCGGGGCGAGGCCCAGCCCAGCCCAGCCCCGAGCCAGCCCCGCTGCAGAGCACCGCCCCGCCCGGCTCCCGTAACTCTTCGCCCGCCGCGGCAGGGGAGGCCGCGGCAGCCGTGCCGAGGCCGAACCGCGGCCACCGCCCACAGCCGGCTCCCCTCCACCCTTCTCTGCCCCTGGATCGCGTGTTTGTCACGGCTTTTGGACATTCTACATAGAACCGTAGAACGTTAAGGGGATGAAATGGATCTTTGAAGTTCATCTAGTTCCAGCCCCTCTGCTACAGGGAGGGACAGCAAACGCTAGCCCGGATTGCTCAAGGCTCCATCCAGTGTGGCTTTAACGACTGCCAGGGGTGGAGCATCGACAGCTTCTGTGGACAACCCGTTCCAGTGTCCCGCCACCCTCACAGAAAAAAAAAAAAACCCTTCCTAATATCTAACCTTAATTTCCTCTTTTCAATTTATGCTCACTGCTCCCTGTCCTATCACTGCAGTTCCTGATGAAGAGTCCCTCTCTTCACTTCCCTGTAGGCCCCCTCCAGGTACTGGAAGGCTGCTGTGGGATCTCCACACAACCTATTCTTCAGCCTGTCTTCATAGAGTAGGTGCTCCAGTCCCCTGATAGCTTTGTGGCCTCATCTGGACTTTCTCCAACAGTTCCATGGCCTGAAGTTTGGCTCACCAGAATTGTACCCAGTTCCAGCAACCATACTCTGTATTGCAGCACTGAGTGCTGTATCCAGCACTGTGTCTCAGCATGCTCCGTCAGACATGGGCCGTGGGAAGGGTCAGTTCATAACTCACAGTTTTCATGTCCTCCTCAGTTCACACCTCCCACTTTCCCACAAAGCCAGCTTCCTATGGATGCTGTGTTGTTCAGAAACCTGAGATGCACACTGACATGTCCTTACCTCTATCGCTAGTGTTTCCACTTGCTCATCCACATCCTGGGCCCAGAGCAGAGGAAGGCTGGCTTTCCAGAGCATTAAGGAAGTGAGGCACCAAAATTAAGTGTTTCAATACTAGACCTGTGCTAGCCCTGAGACAGTGACTTCACTGTGCCTGCAGAGCCAGACACTGCTTATCAACAACAAAACTGGAGGAGCTGGGAGGAGCAAGTTATGGCTTTGGCAAGCTGCTTTTCTAAGAATTGCCTGCTTGCTGTACCTTGGCCAAGTGAGGAATGACACGTCCAGAACGTCATGCTCCAGGTGTTCCTAGAAGGAAAACCCTGTGTGCAGCAGTAGCCATTATGCACAAACCATTTCCTCTCCTGTACTCGCTTTGCCTTGTGGCAGCCCCTGAAGAAAGAGAGAACATACTTCTCTAAAAAGATGTAACACACAGGCTAGCAAAAGCACTTCATTACATACTCCCCTTTGGCAAGCTCCTCTCTTGTTAATCAGTTCCCTCCTTGGGTGTCCTTTATTTCATTAACTGACTTTGCCTGCTGACCCATGGAAAAGAAGAACAGCTCGTCCCCTTCCCTCCTGGTGCTTTATTCCCTTCCTCACATCTCGCTCCACTGTGCACCAACATGGGCAACTTGCATCATCACAGGCTGCATGGGAATCTCTGCTCCACTGCCTGGAGCTCCTCCTTCCCTTCCATCTTCACTGACTGTGGACTCTGCCGGGCATTTCTCTCACATATTCTCACTCTCTCACAGCTGCTGTTGCACAGAGGCACGACCAGTATCACCAATGAGCTCAGCTTTGGCTAGCAGCAGGGCCATCTTGGAACTGGCTGGAACTGGCTCCTACCACCACAGGGGCAGATTCTGGCATCTTGTCACATAAGGCAGCCCTGCAGCCCCTTTGCTACCAAAAAGTTTCCATGTAAAGCCAGTGCATCATCATCTGTTATACAATTGATTATGCAAGGAAGCTGTCTGGGATATACATGTCATTTTGAAAGAGCCCCTTTGGCTATTTCTTTTGCTGTGTTTCTGGCTGTTCTGATGGGGCTGGGTAAGTAGATTGTTTAGAGGAGGAAGTTTAGTAAGGCAAACAAACTCAAGTGATTCATTTGAAATGTTTCTATATGGAGCTGGGGATGGTGTGGCTAGATCCTCTCCCTCCATATATTTGGGTGGAGCAACAATCAACATTTTTGCAATTTTCTGAAGTAAAAAGTGCTGCAACAATATTGACCAAATGGTATGCATCCCAATAAGGAGTTCATCCAGCATGAAACCCTGACAGCAGCAGCAGTCTCCAGGTTCTTATCTTGCCGTGGAAGCGTTTTCCTCCTTAAAATAAGCCTCATGATGAATGAGGAGGTGATACAGCACGGCTGATCACACACATCTCTGCAGGGATGTGCCTCAGTTCTGCAGGAGTGCCCAGCAGAGGGAGCCGCGTCCCTTCATGTCGCTGTCCCTGTGCTCTCATAGCCTGTCTTTATTTAGGAGATGGAACATGAGACGCACGGAACTGCTAAATTCCCATTTGGTGAACATATCTTTTTCCACATTGAATAATTCCTGGTTGTATTCTTTGCCACTTTAGCACCAACAGAGTTATGAGTGCCATTTTAACCCTGCATAAGGGCAGTGCCAGCAACTGCCAGTAACACTGCCTGTAACAGAAGAGTTTGTTTCTGGTTTTAATTCCTAGTTTCAGGTATTGTAAGAGTTAATACCCAGAGAGCTCGGCTGTCATGGCTTGACTCACACATAAAACTTTGCCCTAATGTCACACTGCCCACCACTGCCAAGGAAAGCCATCCACTGCCACATATGCAATAGTTACAGATTTTCTTGGTTCCCAGAAATTTATCCCTCTGCCTTTGGAGAGATGGTGAATGAAGCTGGACATCCAAAGGGTTTGAGAAAGACAACAGACCATTCCACATGGGGATCTCTACTAGCACATCTGTGGACTGGTGCCCAATGAAGTGCTGTTTGTCCAAAAATGAACAAAAAGGTGATATGACTAGACTGCATTTCAGTAATGGCACCAAGCTGTATTGAGGAGCAGCATTATTTAAACAGATAACACACTTAAATTGAAGTTATAAACTTCAGATGTTGCCTGTTGCTCAGTAGTGCTACTCTTTCCCATATATCATGTTTTGTGGGGAATATTGGAGATGGCTCTGGGGTGGAAACTGTGTTGTGTCTGTATGAGGTCACAGTATGTATGTGGTGGAGTTGGTGGGATTTCAGAGCTGTTCCAGGCTTCATTTTAGTATTAGTCTGTGAGAGCCTCCTGCAGCGTGTGTGCTCTGGGAAGAAAGGTACTTTGCAGTGTTAGGATTACAGTTGGGCTCAATGATCTTAAATGCCTTTTCCAACCAAAATGGCTATGATTCTGTGATCATTTCCCTCAGGTTTTCCTGTCTATTCTTGTGTGGGTACAGGGGGAAGGTGCCTTACAAAGAAAAATGAAATATTAAAGCAAAGATTTAATTGGCAATGCTGGCTATTGGCAGCATTGGACCATCCCCCTCAGTCATCTTCACCAAAAGTTCATGGAGCAGAAGAGAGACACCACTACATTCTCTCTCCTAGACACCAGAACTGCAGAGCAGGGAGAGCAGGTGGGGTAGGTCACACAGGTAGGAGAGGTGGGAGACAGGAACACCTCAAAGACATGGAGGAAACTGAAGATCTCTTCCACTGAAGAATATAAGTGTTCAAAATTTTGTGATCACACAGAAGATAAAGATGACGTTTCCGTTCTGTAGGTGTTAACTACAGAGGCTGAACTCACTGGCTTCGAGTCTCATACATCTTTAATGCTACACAGGTCACACAGAGAAAAAGCTCTTTTAGGACAATGCACTGCTACAGTAAGGACATTAACCAGCAATTTGGCATTGCAGCATAAGCCAGGATGAATGTTGCTGACCTATATATGAAAAGGTATGGCTACTTCCTAAAAATGCTTGATATAAAGACAGTTTTCATGCACTCTTTCAGACACAGAGTTGGATTAGACCAAGGCTCTTTTCACTGCTCCACCTAGGGTTAGAGTTATGCCAAGGGTTGGGGTTATGCCAAAGGTTGGGGTTATGCCAAGGGTTAGGGTTCAGAAAACCACAAAGTCCAGAGCTCCAGGGACTATACAGCTACAACAGATGTGCCAAACTGAAGAGAAAGCTGCCACAAAATAGCTCTCTCTCTAAATTTTTGCCCAGCACCTGACTCAGCCCAAGGCTCTTTTGCCTGCTCCAATTACGGTGACAGTTACACCCAGGCTTAGGGTTGCACCTACCATTACGGTTCAGAAAATCACAAATCCCAGAGCTCCATGGACTGTGCAGCTACAATAGAAGTGACAAAACAAAATACAAGACTGACACAATTAGGAGCTCTATATATCTTTTTTCTGGGCATCAGGCTCAACCCAAGGGTCAGTTCAGAACTCAACCCTTAGGTTACACCTAGGGTTAGTGTTATGCTTAGGGTCAGGGTTCAGAAATCCAAAAAGCCCAGAGCTCTGGGGACTGTGCAGGACAATAGACCCACCAAACTAAAATGAAAACTGCCACAAAATAGCTCTCTCCATAACTTTTTGCTGGGCACCTAACTCATCCCAATGCTCTTTCACTGGCCCACCTAGGGTTAAGGTTACACCTAGGCTTAGGGTTAAGAAAACCACAAAGACCAGAACTCTGGGGACTGTGCAGCTACAAAAAACCTGCCAAACTGAAAAGAAAACTGCAACAAAATAGCACTAGCCATAAGGGGTTTTTTGCACCCTACTCTGACCAAGTCTCTTTTCACTGCTCCACCTAGGGTTAGGGTTACGCCTAGGGTTAGGGTTCAGAAAACCACAAAGCCCAGAACTCTGGGGACTGTGCAGCTACAATGGACCTGCCAAACTGAAAACTGCAACAAAACAGCTCTCTCCATAATTTTTTCTTGCCACCTTACTCAGATCAATGCTGTATTCACTGCTTCACCTAGGGTTAGGGTTACGCCTAGGCTTAGGGCTACGCCTAGGGTTAGGGTTCAGAAAACCACAAAGCCCAGAACTCTGGGGACTGTACAGCTACAATAGACCTGCCAAACTGAAAAGAAGACTTCAACAAAATAGCTCTCTCCATACATTTTTGTTTGGCACCTGACTCATCCCAAGACTCTTTTCACTGCTCCACCTAGGGTTAGGGTTATGCCTAGGGTTAGGTTCAGAAAACCACAAAGACCAGAGCTGCAGGGACTGTCCAGCTACAATAAACCTGCCAAACTGAAAACTGCCATAAAATAGGTCTCTCCGTAACTTTTTGTTTGGCATCTTACTCTGACCTAGGCTCTTTTCATTGCTCCACCTAAGGTTAGGTTGATACCTAGGGTTAGGGTTCAGAAAACCACAAAGCCTAGAGCTCCAAGTTCACTGCAGGTAGAAGTGCCATTCAAAGTGGATCAAAAACCTGTCTTAACTGGGCTCCTTCCTTACCTTTCTACTTGGCACCAGACTCAGCCCAAGATGCCTTTAACACCTCCACCTAGGGTTAGGGTTACTCCTAGGGTTAGTGTTCAGAAAACTACAAAGATCAGAGCTCCAAGCACACTGCCCTAGTACTGGGCAAGGATTAGATGTGTTACATGGTGAGGTCGCAATTAGTGTTGTTATTATCAGGCTTACACCTCCAGACGCTGAACTGGGTGATTCAGCCTTTCAGAGAGAAGCGCAGGATTTCCGCTTTTGGAATCACAGTGCCTTGGAGAGCACTATCCAACATTTTTAATAAGGTTGTATAATGACAGTTTTCAGTTTAAAGTTATATCCAAAGCTCCCCAGTCCAAAGCCACCATTTCCTTTTAAATTTATCTCCCTTTAGTTGTGAATACTGTGACTGGTAGTTGCAATGGTGTGGGCATGTTATCCAGAGTGAGTAGCTCATGAGTACATGTTACAGAAACAAATAATTAGATATGAAATTTTAATATTGCCTGATGTGTTTTTATTGATATATGCCTGGGTGCATGATATATTTATACTTTATTAGGCATTCTTCAGGGTTCAAAACTTTTTCATGTTTTTGAAGGTTCAACTGAACCTTCCTTCACCAATCTCAAAGTTTAGATTAATTTTTACTTTGTTTGAGTTTCAAGATATTTTGTAAATGGCTTATAAATTGAAGAAAATTAAAGAAAAAATATCGAGCTGATGAAATTAAAGACAAAAAAACCCTGATTCAACATCATGTTTTCAAAAATGTTGTGCACCTTATCTAGGTCACCGAATCATAAAATCTATAAAGGAAGAAAAGACCATCAAGATCACCAAATACAGTCATCAGCCTTGCGCTGCTACCATATTTGTCTTTAAACCATGTCCTTAGGTGCCATAGCTAGTCATTCTTTGAACACTTCCAAGAATGGTGACTCTACCACTAGCCTGGGCAGTTTGTTCCAATGCTTTTCATGATTTTTTTTTCCCCCTAATATCCAATCTAAACCACCCCAGGCACGACTTGAGGCCATTTCCTCTTGTCCTCTCTCTTCCTACCTGGGACAAGAGACCGACTCCCACCAGTCTACCTTCTAGGTACTTGTGGAGCATGATAAGGTCCCCTCTTATCCTCTCTGGGCTAAACAACCCCAGCTCCCTCAGGTTCTCTTCAAAGGACTTGTGTTCCAGAATGTCCCCAAGCTCCATCACCCTTCTCTGGACATGCTCTAGCACCTTAATATCATCCTTGTGGTGAGGGGCCCAGAACTGAACATGGCACTCAAGGTGAGACCTCGCCTGAGCCAAATATGGGGGGCAATCAGTGCTCTGGTCCTGCTGGCCCCACTATTGCTGATACAGGCCTGGATGTCATTGGCCTTCTTGGCCACATGGGCACACTGTTGTTTTTCAGCATGAACTTCTTTGGCATACTGTGAGTCAAAAATATCATTTCCTCTCTCTTGGCCCTTGGTCCCTGTAGTCTTTTTCAATGGATTTTATGAAAACCACACCTTTATTCTCACACATTCATTAAATAAAAGTTTATAATTAAATATTAATGTTATATGACAAAAGCAAAAAAAAAACCAAACTAAAATAATATTTAGACTACTTTTTAGATATCAGCATTATTTTACTCTTTACAGCAATAAGTGTTTATTTTCATTTATTAGATAGATTTTGCATTTGATCACCAGACAAGAAATCTGAGATTATACATCTATAAAACATAAAAGCAAAAGAACCGGAAACCCACTATTTCACTAGGAAACTTTGATTTGAAAGGGTGTTTATTTGCTATTGTTGGTATTTCTTGCTATTATTTTTTTTTTAATTTTCAAAGATTAATAATATACAGAGAATTTGAGAAATTAATTTTACAATAAACAAAAGTAATTAAGAAGATTACCAAAAGTCAAATGCTTCCAATTATCATAACATTATTACCAAGTTTTTTGAATAATAAACATTATAATGTCTGGATTATTCTTCTCATTAGGTGGAATTTGATGGTTTTGGATGGGGTATAGCTAACTGTCTTCACAGTGCAATTAATTAAGTAATTAATCTCCATTTTCTGAAGACCTGAGGTAGCAAAGGGTTTTTAGCTCTCTGTTAATTTTGTGAAGTTATGACAAAGCCTGGAATTTTCTCATAGCTGTGGATTACATATATTCTTTGTTTCTTGAAATATATTCTTTGTTTATTTTTACATAAATTATGTATGTTTTCAGTTTCATCAATAATCTGACTTACAAACTGTATCAGTTTATTTAATTTGTTTCTGATTCATAATGTGGTTAGTAGTGAAATGTAAATTTGCATTTAGACACAGAACTGGAGATTTATTTAACTTTTATTTCTGAAACTGAAAACTGACATCAATTTTTGGGTTGTGATCAAAGCAGTGGAATACAAACTCTTATGTGCTACAGATGCAATTATTGACCATATAAAAGATGAATCCTGAACCTACATATATAGTGGAATTGTACTTAAAATATTATTTGTAGCACATAAGAGTGCTTTTGTCCTTTTCTTAGGCGAAAAAAACTAAAAAAAAAAACAGTTTACAACAAACATACTGTTAACAAAAAAAAATTCCAACCCTATTGAGTAGAAAAAAAAGCTGTATCAGAAAGTATATCTTAACTAGACTGTCATCAGGAAGTATATCTTAACTAGTAATTATATCCTGCTCTGAAATGATGCTTATGCCATCTACTTAACTATAAAGACTTTTTTTGTAGACACCTTGGGTGAGTTTTCCTGGTTGCAGTTTCTCGTGTGTGATGAAATAAATCTGATAGTTACCACTGAAAAACTGGCAAACAGCTTAGGAGAGGGACACAGGCTTCCATCATTTAGGACAGAAGAGAGAAGGATCTATAATTCTAAGTGTAAATAAATGAAACAATAATTAAAAAGTTACTGTAATACTATACAGAATCAAGATGACTGTGATGAATTTTGAATGAATGAGGACTGATTACTGCTCCATAGATATAAGCATAAGAATCTTAGCAAAGTTTAACCATTGTTTCCATTATCGACTTCTATGTTTTCTATGCTATTCCTCTAAGTACATGAAATGCTTCAGTGTTGGTATTATCAAAATGATACTAAGTATTCCAAGTTTTCCAAATTTAAGTCACTGCTATACATCACCAGCCCAGAGAAGCTCATTCATTAATGACATCAAACTTGTCCAAAAACTGGTTCAGTTACATAATCTTTCATATATTTTCCTGGTGCATATCAGTAAGTAGAAAATTTACTTCATCTAATGGAGATTATTTACTTTGTATTGTGCATTTGCCCTGCTGAATCTTACATAGCAAGAAAAAAAAAACACAGGAATTTTTATTTCACAAGAGTTTAAGTTGTAAAATCAATGACGAGAAAATACTTTATTAATAATTTTTAATAGGAGTCAATTTTTTCTTCTCTGTCTATATTTATATATATATATATATATAAAGAAAAAATTTAAAGAAGAAAAAGGAAGCATTTTGCAGGATAGAGAAGTTTAAAACAATTGTTTTTTTGAGGTCTTTTCAATGGTGTGAATATCAAGAAAAAATTATGGCCTCAGTAAAACTGATGTGTGCTCTGCCACTGACTTCAGTATTACTGAGATTTAACCTACAGAATAAAAGAATAAATTAAAGATTTTCTTTGGAAGCTAAAATATGATCTACTTTTAAAAATATATAGAGTGCATAATACAGTCCAAACCAATATTCGTCTAATATTTACATTGCCTTTTAGTTCCTGGTGGCAAAAACATGAAGGAGGGTCTCCAAAGTATTAAATTTCTGAAGAAGCAAAATTGATTGCTGCAGTTCCCATGCTAAGGAATGAACCTACTCACAGGAAGTTGTAAGAAAATAATTTAAGGAATGAATTTCAGTTGGGAGATGGGGACAGGCAACAGAATTGCACAGCAACATACAAGTTTGCAAACAACATAAAAAGAAGCCTGTCCCCAAAAAGGAGCATAACATGGCTAAGAAACAAAGCAGGAAAATTTAATTGTTGAATAAGAGAGATAGGCTGAAATAAACTTTCCTTCTATGTGATTTCTGGGTCAGGAAAATCGTAGGTCTCTGTGTTTTCTTATAATGTCATTACTGAAGCTCTTTTCCTCTCCCTAAGAGGAAAATATCTTTATTAGTTCTTCCCTGCAGCAGAATATGTCTAATTCCAGCATTAGATAACAAGAATCATTATTATTCAGGAGTTATCAAGCTCTCCACAGAAGCCAGAGAAGTTTTTCTGATGGTATATCAGTATGTACTAACCTCATGTAAGATTGCTTAATCAATTAATTGCTCAACCGCCCTTCCTGATCATTGGAACACAGACACAGATTTGAAGAAGTCAAGCCTTTTGTTTGCACTGCATGTTCAGATCTAGTTCTCAAATATTTAAATCTCTTTAATTTCAATTTTCTCCTCCTGTCAATGTTCTATGAGCTATTATTTTATTTTCTGAGCAGCAGAGATGGACAAGAAAGGTATTATGAAGAATTTTAGAAGGCAAACTTTATTTTTTTCTTGTCAGTATATTGCTTGCTGTCCAATAAGTGCCTCTCTTAATTTGAAATAACATTTAGAATGTGTATAGCTCTGTTATCTTAGCCCTTTATGAAAATGAAATTTATGTGTCTGAAAATGCATACAGAAAATGCTTGAGATCAAGGTAATAGTGAGTTTGGGTGTAACATAAATAGATTTTTAGGGGATCTGCATTTTTGCAGAGCCACTTCCTAATTTCTGAACACATCACTTTCAGTGTGCAGCTATAAGTACAGTAGGCTATAGGCTTCAGAGAATTGCAGGGAAGATTCAAGGACTGTAGGAAGCCCATCTGTATTGCCCCTCAGCCTACTAGAAAAGGCTTCCAGCTGAGGAACTCTAATTGACTGGCTGAGTAGTTGTAGTCTGAAAAAAAAATTGAATGTATTAGCTTAAGTTACCAAAAATGAAGGACCTATAAATGCTAATGTGGTCACTCCTAGGAGATGGTTTTCACTTTCCAAGTAGGTAGGAGCCTACCAAACGGGGCTCTACTTCATTGACATACACAGATTTGGGGAAAAAATATCATCGGTAAACCAAGATATAAATATTAGACCATCTGAAAATGGTACAGAGCTACAGTTTTCAAACAATTTTGAAGGCTTAATAATAATAAAAGTAATTTGCTTTCTTCAGTTAATTCCAGTGTTCTTTGAATTTGTTTAAATCTGCTTTCTGGGGAAAGCAGCTAGGTAAATTGGCAAATAGTTGAGGGGTGGGGTAAGGAATGTACCTTCAAAGCAAAATAACACAGCATTTCAGGGTGGAAGCAACAGACATTTTTATTAGGATGTCAACCACTAATCCTGTTTTCCATGTGTATGAAATAGATAAGTTATTTCTCAAAATGAAGGCAGAAATATTCCATTTAAACAATTGCCTTTTTATAAAGGTGTTTACATGGCAAGACACTTGTCTTTTCTACTGTGGCCAACTATATGTAAAATACTCATGTAGGTCATTTCAGTTCATCTAGCTGAAGTTCTGTGTTGAAAGGAATAATTTAAATACTTTCTAAGGCAGAAGGAGAGAGGGAGAGAGTGTGAACGTATTTTTAAGGAACTTAAAAGTCCTGTGTGTGCATAAAAAAAGGTAATATTTCCTTCTCACTCTTCCCTCTCATGACAGTACCTTTTCCAACATTTTTGTGATCTTTATGAATGGAAAATTTGAAATGATAGGACAGAGGCTACAACACAGAGTTAGCAGCCTTTTAGTCTTCATTACTTTTAAGCAAGATTTGTTTTTTTTATCTGAAAAGCATATTGTTTTCTGTGTTATTTTTTTTTCCTGGGGGAAGATAAAAATGTATTCTAATACAATGATTATATGAATACTAAAACCTGGTAGGTAGCTTTCAGGCTGAATGGGGGAAGACTGCACAACATCCCACTCTCCTTTCCCTGTGCCCCCTTGCAGAACACCATTTGCCTGACAGGAAAATGCAGTTCTTACCATTTCCTGCAAACTAAAAGCCAGAACATTATGCAGCACTTTCTGGTTTAAAATTATCCCAAAGGAGTATAAATAAGCTCGCTCTCTCATTGATGTCATGTTCAATTATTGTTCTCAAAGAGTAATTGAGAGGCTCAAATGAAATTCTCCATTGGCTTCAAATGCTAACACTTTAAAAAAAAATCCCACAAAACCATAAAAACCAAACAGATAAAACCCCCAAACCCCTGCAGTAGGAAACTGTTGCAGGTTTAGTTCAATCAGCTTACTTTTTTATTTATTTTTCATCAGGTTTTTTTTCTATCCTTTTGTTTACTTTGCTCTCTTACTTCCTTTATTTGTAGCTGCAACAAATGAAAGTGAATTTATCTTTTCTAGATAAATTAAATTATCTATTTATGATGATTAAAAAACACAAATTAAATTTATTTGATTGCTTTATTTTTAGCCGTAATAAGCAGAATTTGGGTTGAAATTTGAATTTTAAAATCTTCAGGGGCTTTTTTGAGTTTATTCAGAGCTCTTTCAACAAAGTGTTTAAGTTGAAAAACTTAGGGAATATGATGTGTAAATTTTTGTGGTTTATTTTTCTTTTTGTCATTGAATTTCTGAAACCTGTTGGGGATTGTATACAAAACCCTAAAGTACTTTAAGAATGTAAGTAGTCAGGTGTTAGAATTGAGGGCAAAGGTTCAAGAAATCAATGCAGGTCTGAATGAGCTGCAGGGCTGCCACTTTAACAGTCTCTTGTCCCAAAACAGTATTCCTGAGTAAGAAACTAGTCCATATCTGGCTTTTTCTGGCATTATGCTGAAGCCTCTTTCTGAAGGCAGCATGGAGACAAACTTATTAAATATTCTTGTCAAAATCTCTGGCCCTCAGGTCACTCCTTCAGGCCAGGATGGGGATGAGGATGGGACTGACTCGGTGCCTTCTGGAGGAGCCCTGCCAGCACAGCTCTGCCTCTTTCTGCTGTGGTAACATCCAGCTACACCTGGAGGTCAGAAACAGGAAAAACTTTTAGGAGAGGAAAAATAAAGGTTAATGAAGGGTATTTGTGTCCCACTCTCAGCATCTGAGGATGCTCCTCCTCAGGGATGGGCCTACATTAGCATATACAAAACTCCCCAAGCCCAACTCTCCAAGTTACTTGTATCATGTCCAGGATAATCCAGTTTTATTTTCAGCCTCTTGAAAATACTTATTATATATACATAGATATGTATACCAGTTATGAAGCACCATGAAAATTATTGTCTCTGGCAAAAGAGGATCTAGAAAGGATCATGACAGAAAAAAAATAAATTACTTTAGGTATTCTGTCCAGATGTAAATATAGTTTGGGAAATTGAAAGATAATTGTAACCTTAGTCTGAATATGTCTAGTTTAACTGTAATGTGTGGGCTGATGCTCATATTTGGTTAAAATACCTTAAATGTTAATGTCCCTTAAAGGCAGCAAGTAATACTGGGCAAAGCAAAGCTGCTACTGTAGTGAGTCATTTTGACACATGACTTCTGAGCACTGTGCTTCTAGGTAAATCTGTGTTTCTGCTGACTTGGCTGAAATGCCAAAATGTGCAGAGACAGCTCACAGAAATCCCCACCTCCGAATAGCACTGATTTGGGTTCCTACAGCCTCTGCTGACGTGTGTATGTGTGTGCTGGGGCCTCATTCTGACCCCACACTGCTCTTGTCCAGTGGCCACCAGCTGTGGTCTGCTGTGCTTTCCAGCAGTCAGTGCAGCCAGTGTAATGCTGGTGTCAGCAGCTGGGTCAGACTTACCACATCAGATGAGCTCTATGCAAGAAAAAACTACTGCCAAGCAAACAGCAGCGTCTGCTGTGTCACCCCAGCAAACAGATTTTCCTCACCACGCTCCGATTGATTTATCAAAATATGGATACGATCTAGTATCAATATTCAACAATGAAGGACAAAGGCTCTCTGATTGTTTTAATTAGAAAGGGTATGTTTAATCAGCGCTGGATTGGTGCTGGGTCATCCCTAATGTGCACACTGCCTCGAGTACAGATGATTACAGGCTTTTATTTACAAAAGTATTGAAAACAAATACATATTCATAACTCAGTTACCACCCACTCTCTGCTTCTCATGCTAATGAGGAAAAAGGCAATTAAGCATGCATGGTTTGTTCTTTGAAATAAGTCAGTGCTCTTTTTATGAGTAGGGGTCCTGAAAGGGAGAAAGGAATGCATCTCTTCTTTGTTTTGACCTTCCTATCTTTCAGGGCAAGATGACAAATGGGCCAGATGGGTATCTGTCTGGGCTCTTAGTTTCTTGTTTTAGTGAGCTTTTTTGATTTACTATTGTCTTTATCAGGTTTTCTATTTTCTTTCTTAAACCAAACTGAGTCAGCATCTACATCTTCTAGCCTTGATAAGACCTCTCCATTTGCCCTTGGTTTCAGCATGGTCCCTCTGTTTTAGTTAGAAATTCCAGTAATGCCAGGTCCCAATTAAAACCCCGACTTTTCTAAAATCCAAAACTTTTTAAGGTTTGTGTTTCACGATATCCAGGCAGACTTCCCACTAACATTAAGGAATGTGCAATATGCATGCAGGTTTGTATTGCCAGGACATTCATCCCTTTCTTCACTTGGCAGGCTTGGAAGATTTGCAATCTCTGTGATCTTCTACGTGCCTGAGTTCAGAGAAGGTGTGAATGCATGTGCAGAATGTGAGGATGGACAGAAGGAAGGAAGAACACAGCCCTGGCCTAAGACAGACTGCCAGGACATGGCAAAATATTGATTGTACTTGGTGTTTGAGTCAGCACCAGCCTTGGCTGCAGCACTCAGCAAGGTAAAGAGATCTGTGGAGCAAGAAATGTTTGCAAACCAGCTGCCAAGAGGCAGTGCCTTTCCTTATGCAACAAGGACTAGAGGAAATGGGTCTTGTTCCCTAATGCTCAGGTATTCAACTGGGATGAGAGCAAAGAGGGTGGGTGGTTTCCTGGGGTCTTTTGTCCATGCTCACTGCAAGGCAGGCAGCATTTCCAGTCTCCTCTCTCCCAATGTCTGCATCTGTCTCTGTCCCTGTGCACATCTTGCACCAGCATCCCTGCACAGCTCGGTGTCCCCAGCACCACAGTGCCCTGACGTGTGCTCAGCTGCAGCCCTGCAGAGAGAGGGGTGGGGGAGGAGGGAAGGAGGGAGGAAAGGCATCGCTTTATTCAGCATTTTGAACAGCAGATTGCTGGATTGTGGCTCTGTGGCCATTCCTCCTGCTTGGATGAGCCTGTGAAGGAAGGGATGTGATTGCCCGGCCAAAGGCTTCTTCCCGTCTTTCTTGGGTCTTGTAATTCAGGCACACCCTGCAACTCGCAGGGACATCACCTATCCCAGGGGAGGAGGGCACCTCTGCAGGAGACCTGGCTGAGCCTTTGCCACCTCTCCAGGGCAGGACAGCACCATATATGTGTGACAGCTGGAGCTCAGGAACACAGTGGCATCACCAAGGCATGAGAGAGCCTAAACACTAAACTGTTCCAATGTCCTTATCCCTTCCATGATATTTCTAATGTGGGAATAAATGCTTCTCTTAATTTGTGATATCTGTTTGAGCCATGCAAACTGTGCAAACCTTCAGCTTTCTGTGGTTCTTCCCTTCACCAGCCGTCAGGATGAAACATCTTCATCCCTAGACAAAACTTCTCTCTTCCTTACTCTGGCTAATTTCTGCATCCCCACCTTTTTAATGCAGAATAAATGCATCTCCCACTGGTGGCTGGAAAGACACCAGAGCTCAGTTGTCTTCTTGCATCTCTGCAGAATAGTGACATGAAGGCATGAGGCTCTCTGCTGGGTTTTCTCTCAAAAGTGAGGCACAGAAATGATATCTGTGGTTTTTGTGTGTGTCCGTGTTTGAGCAGCTAGTGCACACATCTGCACCAAAAGCTGCCGAGTGGGCTCTGCTGCAGGACAGCATGGGAGGAACAGAGCGCCGATGTGGCAGGGATGCACCTCCAGAGGGACTTCTACCCAGCTGACAGAAAATACATCAGATTTTGGAGAAATTAAGAGGAAAAAGTGTCCAGCAGGGGTCAGTGCAGTCATGGCCATGGTGTGTGCCATGCTGCTGAGCCACGAAGGGCAGCTCTGCATCGCAGAGCTCCTGTGGGATGGAGCAAGTACCCCCCACCCAGGCCACTACTGTTCCCCATTGGCCCTGCAGAGAGAACTCCAGTGAAACTCTTGAGAACAAAGAGAGCCTCTTTTTGTAGAAAATCACCAGCACCAGGCTTTCCTCCATGGCAAAGAGTGTACTGGGGAGAACAGCATTTTGACCCTTCAGGCTAAACATTTCTTTACCAAGTGCTTTAGTCCACAAAACTTGAACTTACAAGTGATGCTGTGAAAAACCCTGCCTCCCTGAGCTGACCTGGCAGCCTGGCCAACGAGCAGGTGGAGATATCAGTGGTGTTGAAATACCTCTGGTCTCCCCAGATACTGAGAGAAATGAGTTTTCAAATTTGGAAGGCCACTCAGAGGGAGATGGAATAAAAAGTACAGGGTGTTTGCCCCTCTTTACCCACAGTGTCTCTGCACATACATCATTTACCCTTGATTTCTTCCTGTAAAATCATTGTGTCCCTGCCAGCTGAGAAAGCAGCACGCTGTACTTAGCCCTTCCCAGGAAAAGTCTCTCTGGTTACAAGGGATGCAATGTCTTTTCTGTTTTAGCTTGGAGAAACAAGAGATGTTTTCCATCGTGTATGGACCAGAATGAAAGTCTTTTCAGCAGCTTCCTCAGCATTTTTTATTCCCGAGCTATCTTCAATACCAGTGTGAACACAGGTTGAAGATGGAGAGGAGAGATATGGTTGATGTGGTAGTTGTCTTTCAGGTGGTATTGGTTTCATATTTTCAACTGCCTATGTTGCACTACAAGTGCACACCATGATTATGAGTAACACTCATGTCGGCTTATCGCTCACATCAGAATTCAGCAGAAAGCCTTTTCTGTCTCCTGGGGTCACCTGCTGAGGATCTCAGTGAGTCAGCTTGGCTTGGTTTCTCTTTAATTGAAGTCTCCAGATAAAACCTGTGTGGATAAAATTTGGCAAACCTCATTTCTTTTTTAGGGTAACAGCCTGCTCTGTGCTTGGTTCCAGTTAAATTCTGGGCAGCAGAGGAGGAAGAGGTTGATGACTACCTTCAGGAAAACTCTGTTGCTAGGAGGTTCTTTCTACCTGGAGGTAAGCAATGCCTGGGGACAGTCTCTCCTGCTGTTATGTATGGGAAGTCCTCACCCCCCTTCTCAAGGATTTTGCCTACAAAGAGCTACATCAGAGGTACTGTGCTGAGTATTGGTGGCCCAGGAGTGGGTGCCCACCAGGGTAAGGGTGGCCATGTCTGTCTGGATTCTGCCCATGTTTTACACGTCAGCAGCAAACCAGCTTGGCATGTGCAGGTCCCAGTGGGGAAGCTTCTGCTGGTCTATCTGTGCCTTCTTTGTAAGGCTAAGGGAGGTGGGGATGGAGGGACACAGCCCATCATCATCCCTATGAGGACGTGAGACAAATTTAGATTTGGATGTCCTCTAAACAACAGCACATCTGCAGACAGGGCAGTGCTGCTCTGATAGTATCAGACTATCACTGGCATCGAGGAAGCTTTCATTCAACTTTTTGAATCGCATGGTTCTCACACAATGAGAACATTTCCTTAGTACCATCTACCAGAAATTATCTTTCTGCAAGTCAAAAATTAATAATTTTGGCAGTCATATGATCCCACTTTCAGAGTGTGGGGAGAAACCAGCCTTTTGATATTGTCCTGAAAACAGTGCCGAGTGCTTTACATCTGTTTTTAAAGAATGGGTAGGATGGGTCTACTGGTACTTGTCAGAGAAAAAGGTGAGTTTTGAAAATCCACTGCTCTGGCACTTTATAATTCCCTACCCTTTAAACTTTATTTCCAGCAGGGTATCTTTGCTGTCCCTGGCTAACACCTATCCAGGAGTCAGTTCTCTGATTATTTCCACAGGTCCCTGTCTCACCTGGCTGACATCACTTGCATAATTCGGCTGATGTTGGAGGCCCATGGTTTGACCTTAATTACATTGCTGTGTACCTGTCGGGGATGTTACATTTGCTAGATAAAGCATAACACAGTAAAAACCACAAAATGTAATTGGCAGAAATACCAGAACTGAACTTATATGAAGATGTTGGCCTTGCAACTTGCTAACTAATCCACAAGCAACAGCTCAGGCAGCCTGGAAGATACTCTCTACCCCTGAAATCCCACCAAGGTCAGCCTGCCTGAGGACAGCACAGCTCTGCCTTTGGGGAGAAGGCATTTTAATCTCTCTTGACATTTGAGGCAGGGGCAGTACCTGGGGGTGTTTCCAGGACCACATTCCTTGTGGTATTGTCCTTGCTATTGGTACAGCAGCCACCTGGATGTGGTGTCTGTTTCTCACAGCACATCCCACTGCACAGCCTCCTGCCTGGTTCCAGCCCAGAGGGAACTTCCCTTTGTGCCCCAGTGGTGCCTGGCAATGTGCTTTGCAGCATCCCAGTTGTGCTGCACTCACAGCGTAACTCTGAGCAGGGTGCTCAGGTCAGGGGCCAAGAAGGGACCTTGAGTAATGAACATCCCAATATTTTAAACCCTCAGACTCCCCTGGTTCTGGGCTGTAGAGAGACATTATGCTTAAAATCTTGTTGACAGACAAAGAGGGGGCACAGTGTATGGGTAGGGCTGAGAATTTATTGTGAGTGCAATGGCATTCTCAAAGCTCCTATTGCTATCAGTTTAAATCTGCTAAATTTTTTCAACACACATAGTTTATATCCATTTTCCTGGCATTATGCTCCCTCTTTCCCTTCTCCTTTGGGTCCTGAGGCTGATGGTTGTGGTGAAGTGATGTGTCACAGTGAGCTGTCAGCACCTCCGGTTCTTCCCTGGGATAAGTGCAATGTTTACCCTGATTTTCCTTCTGTCTTCTAGGATTTGCTTTGGCTTGCTTTTCTGTGTTTTCCAACATGCTTCTATACCTTCTCTCTTCACTGGTCTATACACAACCTACAATAGGCAGTGTCACTTACATATGTTAAGTACTAATTTTGTTCTCTCTGTTACCACTAAACCCAGTTTTCCCAGCTCCAGATCTGCATTTTTTTTAACTGACCATCAGTGAGTTCTGTAGAGCTGTGGGGCTTCCCAGTGCCAGCCTGTGCCCCATCTCCTACCATCCTATACCTGTACTCCTCTGTGATGCTTCCTGCATCCCCACAGCTCAAGGCCCCTGCTATTGTACCAAACTTGTATTTCTACACACTGTACTGTGTCTGAGTGAAAAATATCTCATTCTGCATAGAATGAGGGGAACTAAGGGGGTGACAGCTTTGATATGCTGTCTTGGCACCTCAGGCATTTCTATCTCTGTGCAAATCCTGTCCCCTGTAAGTATTTCTGTCCCTCTGAGTGGCTGTATCCAACTTCACAATTTCACAAGAAGCCAGCAGGACCCAAGCACAGCACATCAGCACATACTTTCTCAACTCAACCCAAAGCTCAGCCCAGGAAGCCAACACGTTCATGTAGGCATGAGCATTAGAGAAGAGGAAACATACAGTTAAATCCAAACAGGCTCAGCTTGAAGAAAACATCGGTTTTCAATGCAACTATGAATTAAGGTAAGAGAAAATTATATGTTCCCTATAATTTGGCAGAGCAAGATTAGATGAAGTGGTATCTCATGAACTTAAGGAAATTCTTCATTGCTTAGTGCTTGGAACCTAAATGATGTTTAATTTGGGTAAAGATGATGTGGGTACTGTTTACAAATTGTGAAAGTAAAAAGGGAAGCTCTTATGTTAACGAAGTGAGCCAGAACAGATAAATTTTACTTGGTCACTAATTATTTGTGGCATCTTGTGGTATGAGGAATATATTGCTGGACAGCAATCCTCAAGGTTAGTAAATGCTGATACATGACTAGTTTGCAACATGAACCTAGAAGAACAGACCAAGAAGATACAGCCCTCATACTTCATTAGAAGTTTTTTGTTTGATATCTGCAGAGATTTCACAACTCTCCAGCATTGCTTGCTTCTAGTTTTAGTCAGTGAACCAATATCCAAATCATTACTGAGTAAAAGACAGCCCAAAGCAGAAAATCTGGTAGAGCCAATGGAAGCTGTCTGATACAGACAGACCAGCAAGAGAGTAATGGAAATTAAAGATGTTTGAAAACCCTTACCTTTCTGTAGGACATACTTGATTTTTCTGTGACTCAGCTTTCCACAGGAAAGATGTTACATGAAGATCTCGGTTTGGGTGAGACATTTGGGTATTACAGTGGTGGCAACCTGCTAAGCACTTGTGTGACACAAACACAGATCCACAACAGTGGCTCACAAAATCTGGTCTGTTGGGGTGAACCCTGTGTGCAGGCAGTGCAGCCAGAGGCAGGGAGCTGGATGACAGGATAAAAGAAGGCAACTGCAATGAATCAAAAGAGTTTGGGCAGTGCAGAAAAAGTCAAAAATGGAGGAGAACAGGCTAAAATTTGACAAAAGACAACATATAATTAATTGAGAGTAAATCCCATAGAAAGCTTGATATTCCCAGGAAGGAGCTGGCAGGACTTAAATCTCATCCATACACAATCAAGAAAGGTTAATTTGTCTGCTCTCTGAAGTGATGGACAAGATGATTTAAAAGATCTCCCACTGCTAGAGAGCCTTCCCTGATTTTTCAGGGATGCTGAGACAATGTCAAATTATTATTTACAGAAGGGGTGTGGAGGAAGGAAGCAAACAGATGCCACAATACAGTGAGAGGACAGAGCCAACAGTAACCATAAAAAAGTACAAGCAGTGTTCATAGTGATCAGCTACAAATAATTGTCTGGTTTTGCTGTCCCTTCAGCAGAAAATACAAAAGAAATTTGAATGCTGCTTCAGAAGAGAAGGCCTGGGAAAAAGAAATACTGAGGGAGAGCAGGTAAGAGAAAACACTGGCAAAATGGTCAGCTCTAATTCTAAAAAACAGATGCAGAGTGCCTGAGCAACCATGCAAGCAGAAAGGGCAATTAGGGGAGATAACAGGCTAGATAAAATACCTGCAAAATAAATTTTCCAAGAAAAACCTGATCCTGGCAGTCACCATCCAGTCACCGTTGTCAGATGACAACCCCTGGGGTTCCCTGGGGGTAGCTCTTGGAAGGGCACTTGCTCCCTCAGCTCTGCCACTCCTTCCCCAGCAGCTGAGTTAGAGTGCTCCCCAGCCTCTGTGAGGACCAAAATAAATACTGCTCTACAACAATACTCACCATTTACCTAATTTCCTATCCTCTGGCTGATCTCTGGGAGCAGGGCACTGCTGGAAAACCATCTCAGGCTGCAGAAGCTCTGCAGAGGTCCCTTGCTCTGGTCATAGGATCAAGACTACCCTGAGAGACATGGATGCAAATTTCAGAACCATTTCATTGATTTTTGAACTTCAGTTTTAACATGCAGGGGAGGGTCTGAGTCATACTGTCAGGTCATCTTTCCTAAATGCATGAAGTAATTTCTGAAACAGCTTCATGTGTTCAGTAGACTTGGTCATGCCCTGAAACACGAACCTATTCCCTGCCCCATAAAGTGTGCAAGCACTTTATGGCTCCTGCATGTCCACCCTGTCAGCCACAGAGGGGCTTTGTGCTCCCCAGAGCTGAAGGAGTTGAAACCACTAAAAGCTTCAGCTTTTGCTATAAATACACCAGCAACCACGAGGGTGAGCTGCCAGGGGCTTGGCAGGTCTTTCCTTGGCCCCAGCAAACCACACACTGCTGTGGTGCAGCTGTCCCTTCCAGCTGGCTCACAGCAAGTCTTCCTGGAGGGGCAACGAAACCAGCAAATGGAGGGATGTTGCTGAGGGCAGGATGTGCCCAGGACATCTGGGTTCAGTCCTCTGTGCCTGCTGTGCTGTGGTGGTAGCACAAAGAGCCTGAGTGAGGCCACCAGCCTGGCCAGTGCACTGAGGGAGCAAGGGCAAGAGCTCGTAAAAAATAATACCTTGCTTGCTGCTCTGAAAGACAGCTGATGAAAGCCTTGGCATTGGCAGAAACATCCAGCAGAAAGTCCATGTTTTTGTGTTTTCTTTATAAATCATGGATACACCTAATTTTGATGTGATGTGTTTTGATCTGTGATTGGTACTTGCTGTTACCTTCAGGTGTGCATGGAACAGCATTGAGAAATCACTTTCCAAAGTTATTATAATGTCCTAGGCAAAGGTGAGAGAGACTCTAGGGATTTTGGACTCTACATTATCTCCTCCTGCCTTCTATGATCAAAGTCTGATCTTTTCAAATGTATTTTTTCACCAAAATGCATTGGTTTAAGTTTGTAGGTTTGCATGCTTCTCATCTTCAGCTAGTGGTGTCTGCTTCTAATTTAGTTTGTGATATTGGTGTAAAAACTGTAGAATTGGATCAGGGAAGTGGCATTTTTTTTTTTCATATCTTTGACCTAAATACCGTTTTAAAGGGATCCAAGGTCTCTGCAATATTCAGTCATATTCTTATCAGCAGTGGTTTTATCGGCTTCTATTTCTGAGTCATTTGCTTATGACACTTTAAGTGGCCTAATTCTTTGAAAGCTTCAGCATCATGCTTCTGCACCTTTAAATTCACCCTCAGTTGAAAAATTCAAGAACAAAGCATCACATTGCTTTAAAAAAACTTATCCTCAAATTACTGGGGGAAGCCTTCAGTAATTAAATTAAATCGCCCAAATTGAAATGCAATTATTGGGATTGCAGAATTCTGATGGGCCAAAACAGTTGATCCAGTCCAGTTGATCTTAGAATAAATGACAGAAAAAAGGACAAAAGAAAGGAATTTCCTCACGATAAAGTCATTGAGGAGGAGCTGGAGGGGCAGCGAGCATATGGCATTACTCCACACTCACTCAGAAGCTAGGGAGGAATTAAAAAAGAAGTGGTTAGGTAGGAAAACACACAGATTTCAACAGGGTGGCTATTTGATAACAGCATCTCCAGACTGTGCTGCTTTCTTTCCACAACCATCATGACAGCCTCACTGCTAACCCAACACCAGCAGCTGCTCCATGGTTTTCACAGGATCCTGCTTTCTCCCAAGGGTCACATCCCAGGATTTGAGCTAAGTAGTGCTGGGCAAAGGACAGTTTTGCTTTTTTTGTCATTTAATACCAAAAGAGAGTTATGGTTGTTCAGAGAATTGTGCCCCAACCTGGTCTGCCTCCCTGCCTATCAAGGGCTGTAAGGTATTACACAGCACCCTCCTGCTGAGCTTCTCCACAATGTCTGGCTTAAATCCATTTCCTAGATTGATACCTCCTCTTGAAGTGAAGACCCTCAGACACACAAAAATGTCCTTTTCATGCCTGAAGTCTGTTCCAGTCTTTATCCTTTCACTGTTGAAAACGTTCATCATATTCCTGTCTTGCCCGTTTCTGGTTTGAATTTCCCTGCATCACTTTAACAGATAGCTAATCCCAGTCAAATAATTAGCAAGATTATTAACACAAACAAAAGTGAAATCAGGTGTTACCAAATTATGCCTGCAGCCCCTGTATCAAGCTCTGCAATGGTAAAGTCATCCCTTTTTTGCTCCTTCCCATCTGGAAGTTCTTTTAGCACTCAACAGTTGCATCATCTTTTCTTGCAGTTAGGTTTCCTTCAGATATGCCCCTGCTGTTGAGACATGGCCCCTGTTGTTTAACTCCCAGGCATGTCACTTTGGTTACATCTGGCTGCATTAGGGCCAATGTGAATCATCTGGGAAGTGCCAGATTACTCAGAATGTCTGAATCACTCTCCAGGCCTGTAACCCTTTTATCACGTGCCCCTGCCAGCTCTCATTGCCAATGTGCTTTCAGAGCAATGATGAAAACACCAAAGTTTTTTGCTTTCAACTCGTCATTTCCACTGACATTTTACAAGCAATATTTCCAGTTCAGCAAGGCTTCCTCCATGGATGTTTGTCTTTTGAGATCTGATGTCTAACCAGTCAAAATCATATTGCAATGTTTTATTTGTCTTGATTTGGGCTGGAGACATGTGTTAACCAAATAAGCATGCAGTGCAAATCAGAGCTCCAACTCACCCACACAGCCTCCTTTTTCAATCTTGCAATCCCATCAGATGCCCCAACTAAAACTCCTCTTCTATAAAGCCACACAGATTTGCCTTAGATGCACTCTGCCCCTTAACGATTTAAATTAATTTTGCCTGATTTGAAGGTCAGGTTAGATTAGCCCTTTCACTTTGCTTCCCACTTTCAGAGATCTGCACGTAGAGGTGGAGTAGTCCAGGACTGAATGAAAGGCTGAAATTTAAGATTTGAAGTAACTGCACTTAGTGGGATGGGCTTGCTTTTGACCCTGGCTATTTAACATGATCCTAAGCAGCTCCAGAGGCCATTGCCTGTGAATGGAACCACCCTGCTCTGAAAAATAAACTAGAGTAAATTACAGGAACTAGCAGAGAGTAGGACTAGCAACTAGGCTCCATTTCTGGTTAGGATATTAAGTAAGTTTTGGGTGGTGTATGATCTAAACCATGGGTAGAGCTGTCTGTAGCATTCTAATGATTCTGTGGTAGCTGCTTGGTCAGGCTGGTTAAGTTTTGCCTAGAGTGCTATCTCCTCCTAGTTCTCAACCAGTTCTGGTTATTTTCCTTTAGTCTCCTTCCTTTGTGTGTTAGAAGTGCCACCTTAGCTGCAACATTTCACCTGGAGGTGCCTGAGATCATCCCTATATTCTTGTTGAGAATCACCAGGTAGTAAGAAGCAGGTGGGTGTAGTTGCAAATGCAAAAAAGCAAGAGCATGTGTATTTGGGTGGGATGATGGCAGCTCAGATCTAAGGGTGAGAAAGGGATATACATACACCTGTAGGGTTTTGCAGGGGTTCTCACCAAGCTTACAGCGCCCCAGGGCCAGCTGATTCATCAGGCCATTCAGTGTGAGCTGAAAACATGTTTTGCCAGCATGAGAAAAGCTTGTAAGCATCACTCAGAAATGCTGACTAGAGTGAGAAGTCTTTCTGAGGCTGAAGCACTTTTATTGGGATATTGTGCAAATCTGAAGCGTGACCCTCTGGCAGAGGTCTGGTTTTGGTCATTTTTTTCATTTCTTTTAATTTAGTGCTAGAAGCAGCATGATAGGGAGGCAAATTGCTTGCAGATCTCCCTCCTTTTGACAGTAACATGGCACTTGGCTGAAGTGCCAGGGATGACACCTGGAAAGATCAGATAAATAAAGAGGATTTGCACTTGTGTCACCCAGCCTGATGCCAGTGTTGTTTGAAGATTGAAATGCAACTTCTGTTCCTTTGAGGAGTTTGCAGACCTCTCAGAATTTCACTTCCCTGTGTATTATGTGGGGTGCACATAGTGGAATAGCTGGGTTGAGAAACAGGGGTCTTGGTCTTGCAGACTACGGTCCTTGAGATAGCTATAAACGTGATTGAGAGCAGAAGTGTTTGTGAGGAGTAGGGTGTAAAATCGATGGGGAAATCCAGAGAGAGGGAAAAGTGGTCGAGCAGTTCCATGAGAAGCAGAAGTGAATCTACTATTTCTTGTAGTCAGCAAGGGAAAATATCTGGTGGAGAAACCTCAAAGCCTTGCAGTCCTCCTGTGTCCTCTGCACTCTTCACTCTGTCCCTTAGGGTAAATATTTATTGTAAGCATAAAAGAGAAAATTGAGTTGAAGCTGATGGTGAGAAACCTGTAGCATGTGCTGCAGCAGACTTTGAGACGCAGACAGAGAATACCTGACAGGAAAGTATGGAGGAGGTCAGATCTAAGTTTCTCTCTTTAAGGTGCAATATAATTTCAACACATTATCCCTATCTGGCATGGGCTGGGTTTTGGGAGCCCTTTAAAATTTGCAGCCCACCTACTGAGTATGATCAGTTTAAACTGAGCAAAGTGGTATCAGAGGAGCTAAAATTTCAAACAGTATTTGCAGCATTGCCTGTGCAGAATGAGTGGTGGTGGAAGGATATGAGTGACTGCTGATATATGAAACCCAGTAGCTAGACAGTGAACAAGCCACAGACTGCCAGCAGATTCAAACACCAATGGTAAGTGCATTCCTTCCTTGCCCCTGGAAATGCAATACAGAATTTTACCCTTCTTGTTGCAACACAGACCCCACAAGCACCCATATAAGGGTAAAGGAAATAATTTGCTACTGTAGAAATAAATGATCCTCATCAGTGACCTATAGGAGATTACTTGACTGAAAAGGTATTTCTGGAAAAATCCCAGCACAAGCAAGTACTTCACTAAGGGCAGGAGTTTCTCCTGCACTTCTGTGTAAATGTTCTCCAGTGAGGAAGGCAGCCATTCCCACACCCAGGTTTCTCTCCAGGCAATGCCAGTTCAGAAGTCTGTGCAGAAGTCTGCCAGACCTGAGGGCTAACCCCTGGTGGGAGCTGCATTTCCTTATATGTGTGACATCCTGTGTCCAACAGAGCACAGTGACTTCTATGGACACATATGGAAACTGTCCAGACAGACAAGCTGCCTTTCTAGATATGAATTAAGGGAGGAAGCTTGTTAAAAACCAGCATAGCTAGAGGTTCTTAGAGAGGAGAGTAAAGCAATGTGCATTTTCTCTCTCTCCAGAACAGGGATTTCACACAGCACAGACAGTCAAGGCAAGCACCACAAAACAGCCCTCTCTGGATGACAGCACAATTAGCAAAGGTGTTAAGGAGATACGAGCAAGCTTCCAAGTTTTTCCCTCTTTGTCTGATGAAACTTTTGGCTGTCACACCAGGAATTACATGTCTGAAACAGAAGTTGACCTGGCAGAGAAGAAGCTGGGACATTTTGCAGAAACAGCATGATCTATGTCTGGCATTGCCACAGAGTCACACGGATAGGACAGGACTTCTGGAGGTCTCTTGTCAAAACCCATGAGCAGAGCAGGGTCAGCTGAGTTTCAAGTATCTTGAGGGATTATATCCCACAACCTCCCAGGAGCCCTGTCCTGGTGTTTGACCACCATCATGACAAAAATTTCTTTTCAATACATTAAGCAGTGATTTCCGATTGCTATTGCTATATATATATTTCCCCCAAGGAAAGTTGTCTGCTTCACCTTTACACCTTCTCCCAAAATCCCTCTTGAGACATCTCTTGTTGAGGCTGACCAAACCCAGTGTCTTCTCATAGGCCAGGTGCTGCTGCCCCAGTCAGTCACTTGTGCAGCCCTCAGCTACTGCTGCATCAGTGAAGAACCAGCTGAGCCCACAGAGAAAGGCGGAGGCTCTGGCGCTGCACAGATGGGTGCAGTAACAGCTCAGTGGCAAAGGAGCTGGGGGGACTGACAGAGTGACATATATTCAGGACAGGAGACTTGGTGTAACCTGATGCTTTTGCTGCATACATTTAGTCTCAGAAAGAAAGAAAGAAATCGGGATGGGACAGCAGAAAATGATAGGTTATTGAGATTATATGTCTCCTGCTCACATCTGTATCACTCAACAGGGCAGATAAAGAGATGGCAATTCTTTATTTACCTCACCAGTAGAAAGTATCTTGTTTGCAACTGCTGTCAGCTTCTGCCCCAGCACCTAAGCTTTTCCTGTTTGTACCCTTAACTCTGCTGGTGTCTGATACCTCCTTCCCAGAGGCTGGAGAATTGAACTGGCCTGACAGGCAGGGGCTGAACAGACTGAAGGCAGACTTAGCTCCCAGTTCAACTGGACTGATACTGCAAGAGCCACTCTGCCCATGGGTGTGCCTGCCTGCTGCAAACAGCTTTCCCCATACTGTGCCCATGCCCCAGAGCTACCAGTGCTGAGGCAGCCTTTTCTAGCCCACTTTTCCTGTGCAAACCACAAAGATGTTTTCTAGAGCCTGCAGGCACTAATCATTAGGGTTTGAACATTCAGATTAAAAAAATATTTTTAAAATTGAGAGCCTGCATTTCCAACTAGCACAAAAATGTACCCTCTTTAAGATATTGCTACAAAATAATAGGCCAGGACTTCACAGCCTACACCAAAAAATGATGCTCTGGCAATGAGGCATTAGGAGAAAACGTTGGTATGGTCACAGTAGCTGCTCATGGGGAATATTGTTGTAGCTACCACCATGTCATAGAAAACTATCTCACACCTGAGGACATCTTTATTTCATGTTCAATCTTGAATGGCTTATTTGAAACAGAAGGTATAAAAACTACTGCTGTTGGTGAAATGTGGGTCTGCAGGCTGGGATTCCAATCACTTAGCTGTAAGTGTCAGGAGTCAGAGTAGCTATACACCATCGACACCTACCACTGAGCAGTGTATCCATGCTCACCTTATATTTGGGAAAATAAGTTTTCATCAGTGTGGTCAGCAGTCTGGAAAGCAGTCAATCCTCTCTTAAAGCAAATTTGGCCTGACCTGTATTGGACGATGCACCCTCTTTGTCGACTGTACTGACTGTATCTCCCACTAACAGGAGGTGTAAACATCTCTATTAGAGACAGCCTATGGTCACTGAACCGAGTCCCTTCTGTACAGGCAGCAAGGGATCCCTGTAAGAAGATGGTGACACTGTGGCCAAGAGGTAGCTGTTAGTGGCAGTTTGGTTATCACTGACCTTTTCTCTCAGTCTCGACTTTAACAGACTGATTTGGCCATGTTATCATACTTGGGAGATGTTATCATCTCCCTGGGTTTCTGCACAGTGTATCACACTCACTTTCTTTCATCTCCTACGGAGATGAATAATGCATACTTACAAGCTCCAGGAAGCAGACCAAATACAGCAACCTCTGTACTCCTACAGGATTTTTGATTCATTGCAAACTGAAATCTTTGCGGAGACTTGAACACCACATCCCAAAGTAGAGCAGATGAACTGACAGATGCTCTGGGTTTTTGGGTGTGCAGACCAATGAGCCCAGAGGTCACATACCTGCACCCCATCCTCTCTTTGGATTCAGCCAAGGTGAATTCCTGGCTCCAGCCTCACAGCCAGAGCAGGAGCAGTCATGAGATGCTTTGTTGCTTGAGGAAAAGGGTCAATATATTTTCTTTTGATCATAGGATGATTTTTAGAAAAGCCTCATCAAAGATACACTTTCTGCCCGCAATGTCCCAGCGCAGACTTGCTCCCCTCTTATCAGCAAGCATCAGCTCAGGCCTGGCCAAACTGGGTGTCTTGCCACCTTTCCAGCCCAGGGTTAGTGAGAGGTGGAGATGGGGCTTTTGGGGTGTTGACCAAATCTGCTCAACATCTATTTGTGAACTATTATTTCCTGCCAAGCACTGCCCACAGACTGACAGAGCACCTGCACTGCTCGTGGTGCTGCCATGCACCACATGCACAGCTCAGCCAGATCTCAGCTTGCTGCTGCTCCTGCTGCACTTCAGTAAACAGAGGCTTATGTGACAGCCCTCGAAATTCTCATTATTTTTTTTTCTTATCCTAAAGAGTTAATTTTCAGTGAAGTACATGTAACAGCAGGGTCTGGGCTTTTGTCATAACCTAAGTACCACCATCAGCTCCACAGTAATACAACCCTCACTAAAATAAATAGTGACAAAATCCTAAAACACGCTTGGTGCTATCCCTCAGTACTTCACCACAGTGCATATAAGATCACTCTAATGTTATTTTCTTTACTCTTTCCATTTTGCCTCTAGCCAGAAAATTCAGCATGACAGAAGCATACGCAGAAACCACAGCTGAATATGTTTATGATGAACATGCTTTCTCCTGCAACAAAACCGACATCCAAGAGTTTGGGAAAATATTTCTGCCGATATTTTACCTTGTGGTGTTTGCTCTTGGTCTCACAGGGAATCTAATGGTGGTTTTTGCCATTGTGAGAGGCAATAAAAAAAGCATCACCGACATCTATCTCCTGAACTTGGCTGTCTCTGACCTTCTCTTTGTGATCTCCCTCCCGTTCTGGGCATCCAACAGGGTCCGTGGGTGGACCCTTGGGACTATGACATGTACAGCTGTTTCCTCACTGTATTACATTGGTTTCTTTGGGGGCATGTTCTTTATCACTGTTATCAGCGTTGACAGGTACTTGGCCATTGTCCGGGCAACTTATTCTCTGAAATCCAGAACAGTGAGGCACGGCTTTCTTGTCACCTGCGGAGTGTGGGCAATAGCGGTTTTAGTGTCAGTGCCACATTTTGTGTTCTCTCAGCTCATAGAAAATGACTGCATACCTGTCTTCCCAGAGAAGCTGGAGAACATCTGGCCAGTGTTGTGCAATGTGGAGCTGAACACCATTGGCTTTTTCATCCCAGTCTGTATCATATTCTATTGCTACTGTGGGATCATCAAAACCCTCCTGTCCTGCAAAAATCAGAAAAAGGCACGAGCCATAAAACTGATCTTGGTTGTGGTGGTGGTGTTTTTTCTGTTTTGGTCCCCTTACAATGTATTGATTTTTCTAGATACTTTAAATCACTATGAGTTATTCACCAATTGCAACCAAATTAAGTCATTGGACTATGCAATGCACCTGGCTGAAACCATTGCATTCAGTCACTGCTGTCTCAATCCTTTTATCTATGCCTTTGCTGGGGAAAGATTCAGGAAATACCTTTATCATGTCTGCTTGAAGTACTGTCCATTCCAGTGTTTCTGTGGGCCCTGCAGTCACTACCAGGTGCCTCATTCTGTTAGTTATGCAGAAAGTGTGGGGAACAGCAACATAACCCTGAACACCAGCGACCAGGACGGCTCTGTCTTTGTCTAAAAGGGTCTCAGAAGGAGAAATGTATCAATATGTGTCTCCTGCAGGGATAGCAACCACTGAGGGGTTGCATTTACCCTCATGAAGAGCCTTAGTGGCTGCACTGAATTACTGACATGCCTCTAGTTAAGCATTAAATATTATAAAACAGTAAAGATTTAAAAAACAAAAGCAATACAATATGTCAGTGTTGGACATGGAATGGAATCAAGAGCAAGGAAGAGGGAAAGTAGAAACAAAAGGAGCACTCTGTGCCTAGAAAAGGAGCTGGAGAAGAATTTAAGGATAGGAGAGCCTTTTGAACAGTTCCACCACTGTAACTTGTGCATGTTTCAGTATATGTGCATGTGATACTAATGTAAATAGACCTAAACTCATTTTTTTTAAGGGAAATCCCTTTAATGAATGGTGACTGATTTTTAGGAAAAAATTTACTATCTTTGATAGTAAAAGGGTGTATTTTTGATGCTGTATCTCCAAAAGGAAGTGATTTTGTGGTTATTGATTGTAACAAATGTTTTAACTGTGCTTTCATATGTAATAAAATCCCACCATTTGAAAAAAAAAAAAAAAGGAGTTATTTCTGAACATGTGTTTAGTGTCACCTATTCACTCCCTGTGTTTATAACATGCAATAATCAGACCAAGGATCTCCAATCCATCTGGTAGGTTTAGAGATATACCAGTGGATGTATCTCCCAATTTCCATGGGCTTGGCCTCAGCCAAATGCCAGAGCTCAGTGGAGCTCTTCACTCAGCAATCCCCAAGGACTCTGACCAGTGGACATCAGCACCCTCTGGAACAATGGGAACTAGAAGGATGGGTTTGGATATCCCTGTGCTTGGTCCAAATACAGTCCAATCAAGCTGAGCATGGTAAGTCCCTGCCTCGCAGCCATGCCCTGCTTGCCACATGTTGTACACACCGTGTCTACACTGTCACAGACAATGACTTTGGGGACAAAATAATCACTTTCCCATGCTGCTTACTACAACCTTTCTCAAGCTTTGGGGTCTTTCCCACCAGAGCTGATTTTCCCAGGGAAAACTGCAGCTGTACCCAAACTTAATGCATCCCAGAGGACACATTTCCCATGTGCACTCCACAGCCTCCAAACATCCTTTTTACTCATGCAGTAACAATGCACTGGGGATGCAAAATGTCCATCAGACAACTGAGTCCTTTACCTGGGCATCCCTGTCATCATCTGCTGCAAAAGCAAAGGAGACTTTGCTGGCACTGTGGACTAGAGTTATCTGAGTGGAAAAAGGACTGTTGCCAATAATGAAGCTGAGATCACCTTACAAGGAAAAATCAAGGACCGATCTCACAAAACAAGTCCGTGACAGTGGAACCCTGTTTCTGTACACTGATGGAACTGGTAATATGTCAGATCTGAAGAAACACTCACCTCTGAACTAAGACAAAAAGAAGTTGTTTCAGACTGTCAGGGGGAGGAGTAGGGCCTTTCTTTGTGGACCTTAGTACCACCTTGTTTCCTAGAATGTGTGGAGATTGTGTGTCCATTGAGCAATTTGCCAATGGCAATAATTATACAAATATTCCATTTTTTGCTACAGAACACTCATCACAATCTACAGTAAAAAAAACCCAACCAAACCACATTTTCATAAACTCTTTGTATTTGGTGGAAATATATTCTCTATGCTCAATTTTGTAATTTTCAGCTATAAGTGCGCTTCCAGACTCCACACTTGCTGTCTAAGATTAAGTGTAGCATGAGTGCCACTTGAAATTAAATTATTTTTCGAAATGCAGTCTGCTTAATCAAGTACAACTTTGTTTATCCCTACCCCCAAGAAAGTGGTATTTTAAGAAATGGTATTTTTACAATGTTTTTTAAAGAAATGTCAAGATGTGCAGAAAGAAAGAGGAAGGCTCTGAGACTAAACAAGAAGTTATCTGCATGAAGTCAGCCTGAAGACGGTGGATTGCCAAACTGAGCAATGCAATCGCACTTGGTTTATTTAACTTCCCTTTGATTTTCCAGACAATGGTGACTTACTGAGTGGGAAGAGTAAAATGCACCTTTAAATATGATCCATGTGCTGTCTTCAGAATGAAAGGTGGAAGTCCAGAGTTTAATGCCAGCTCTCCAGGAAAGGAGATGTTTTTGTTTCTTTGACCCAGAGGTTCCCCAGCAATCCTACCCATCACCAGCGCAAAGCATCCCTCTCCTTCCAGATGCATCTCCCTCTGGCAGGGCAAACTTGCTACCGTGAGTCAGACTGCCTCAACAGCCCTGGGTCCTCTGCAAGCTGCAGAAAACCTTCACTTGCAAGTCAAGGGCCCCTCCCAAAAATCTGTACTCCTGTCTTCTCTGCCACACAGTGCAATGGAATATTTCCAAGGATTGCCAGCATAACATTGTCAAGTTTTCCACCATGTATTTGCAAGGTATTATGTTTGCCATTTATTTTTATGGTTTTATTGCTCAATATGTGAGCATTTGCATGAGATTAAAAACCTCAGGGTGTTTCTAGGCAACAAACCACTAGTTTATGCAGGTTCCTCCTTATAGGAGCAGCAATAAATCTTTGAAAAACCAAGCGAAAACCAAAATCACCATTTTCACTTTGTTTGTATTCACAGGAAGAGTAGTCTTTTAATTGCTCCTTAAAAAACTTCAGCCTCCATGGGACATACCTGTGCTCTGATAGCAGCAAGTAGCCAACTTTACTAGGGCTGGGCTCAGCTGCAAGCTGAGACAGGCATTGCTGCCCTTTGCTGCACTGCACCATTCAAGCCTGAAGGAAAGCCCATTGATGTCTCTAAGAATTGGATTTTCAATTAATTGTAGCCTTTATTTAAAGATTCAACTTCTCTTTTAAAACCTCTGCAGCAGGAAACTGCCTGGTTAGTTTATGACCTGCAAAGCTTTTCTATGTACAGCACTAATGATACATTTATCCTTAGATTGTATCTACACATCCCTGAGGACCAGCAACATCCAGTTCCTACCCATTACCCATGAGAAAGTAAACCACTCTCTCAGTATGGCATAAAACTTTTTCATCTGCCATAAATTAAGGACAGACTCTTGTAGCAAGTCACAATTTACACATGGAAATGCACACACACTTGTTGTATCTAGCCATTGAATAGTATTTAGTTGTGCAAAAAGGAGGTGAGGAAATCTCTGGCTTTTGGGGACAGGTGTTGGCCTTTGGGGTTTTGAGGGGTGATGAGCTATCTTTGCATCATAATTCTTCATTATTATCAACTTTTTTTCCTGTTTGAGAATCACACTGACACTTACATAAATCTTTTCCCAGCTGGGTTAAGTTTGAGGAACTAGCAAAACCTGAATCCAAGTTTCCTTGGCAGGTTCATGACTATATTTCACGTTCTACTTAAAAACAGAATGAACAAGATGCATATTTATCCGAACTGCAGTGAGATACATGGACATGAATACTTTTTGAGGTGCCACTGTGAATGCATCTCATTCAAATTTTACAACACAGTTCCAAAACAATAGGATTTATTTACTTACTTCTTTTTTTCCTTTTTCTTCTTTTTCTTTTTTTTTAAGCCACTCTGGATTCTTGGATTTTTTTTAACAAAAAACTACAAAAAGCTTCGAAGTGCAGCTGATCAAAGCATCACACTGGCCTAGGAAATTGCTCAGGAATGAAAGGTGTAATTTTCAACACTGGCATCAGAAGGAGCCGGTCACTACCCACATATTTTCTTTGGATTCAGCATTTGGTGGGAGTGGATTTGAAGTCCTGGCCCAGGGTAGTCTGAAGTTTTAATGACATTCTTCATAAACTATTAATGAATTAATGAGTTATGGGTTAAGTTCTGTCATTTCCATTTTGCCTCAGTAACCTTTGTGAGGTCCCTCACTGAGATCCTGTGCGTCATACAAGGCCCTTGTCATAGCAGGACAACAAGGGAACAAGTCTGATCCATGCAAACCTCAAGCTTTGCTATCACTAAATAAGAAATGAAAATTTTTCAAAGAAAATCCAAAGTTGCATTATCTCTACCCACTGTTGCTTTTTCTGGTCCCACCTGGTAATGTCTTTCCTCTGTAGTTATAGCCCAAGCACGGTGCACGTTTGCCAAAGGCCATTAACACACCACTTCTAAAATAGCCACTGAATGAAATATTTTCTGTATTAAGAAAGTCCTAGTCCTAGTCCTGCTCAAAGTTTTACTGTTTGCACTTCAGTTTCATAACTCTGTAGGACACCTGAAACTCAAATGAAAATCTGTTGTCATCCAGAGTTATTATTTTGAAATTCAAGTTCAGTAATCAAAGCAAAAATTGAGAACAATTTCTAACTACTAAAAATTGTTCTTACACTTAACCACATACACATAGTTTCTGTTGAAGCTAGCAATAATTCTGCTTCCACTTGTAAGCAGCACTTCCTAATTTACTTGGTAGCCACTGTAAGAGCTTGGTTTTCACCATACACACCCAAACATCAAGATCTGTGTTTTACAGGGCCAGTGTTTAAAAGGTTGTTTTCAATATGGAAAAAAAAATTAATTAAAAAAATCCACCAACTGTTCCTGTCTGATTTTGCTTGTTACACTAATATGCAACACAAAAATGTTAATATATTGCATTTTTCATTCCTCTCCCTAAAGAAATACTGTGAAATAGCTCCCATTGCATGAAGAAAGTGGTTTGCTTTTGAGGATCAGTTTGTATTTACCACATTTCTAGCTATGATATTTCAATCAGCAGGAAGGAGCATATGAACTTTGTACCCCTGAAGACAGAGGTTAGTGAATGGGATAGAGAATGCAAGCAAGGGCTCTGGCAGTGCTGTTTCACTATGCAGGGGATATAATCCACTTTCCAACTGCAGCTGCCACTGGAACAGTCTGTTTCCCACCCCACCCAGATTTTAAGTCTGATAAATTGCATGCATTTATCACTGCTCCATATCCAGCTGCAGCACAACAGTCCCACAACACATAGGTCCAATACGCCAGGATCATGCAGGCAACCAAGAAGCATTTCTCCCGTGAGGAGCTCACGTTTAGCCCATAAATTTGCTACATTAAAATTATCTCCAGCATCATGTACAGGCATAGAAATGCCAGCAGAGATTGCAGAGGCCCACACTTGCAGGGCACTTCGGAGGACACCGACAAAGCACCTGTGACAAGACGATTCCCCCTGGTGTCAGACACGAGCTACTGTTCCCTTGAGGAATCTCCTGTGCCCCGGACGGTTCCTTACAGGTAAGAGCTGCTTGAAACCCTGAGCTGCTGCTTCCATTATTTTCCAGCCTCCAAGCAGGTAGGAGCGAACCAGAAGGAAATGGTAAATGTGAAACGCACCTGGAGCAGGTTGTTGAACCACCTTTTTCCACAGCCCTTTGCCACCCACTTTGCCCCAGGCAATTGCTGAGCAACACTGATCCCTGTTTGACCATAGCTGGAGCACAAGGCAATGGGGAGCTTTTCCCACTGGAAGGGCCTCATTCAGTAGAAATGACCTGTAAGCAACCAGGGATGGGGAACAGGGTAAGCGTGCTCAGGAATTCCTTCTTCCTGGTGCAGATGAAGGACCTTCACCTCCCATCTTCTTTACCCTGAAAGGATTGTGTCTGAGCAGGCTCAAAGCCTGTTTTGGGAATGGCAGTATTAAAGCTGACCAAAGATTGCCAGGTCAAAACCCCTAAGCGGCTTCAGAGGCCCTCTGCAGTGAATCTCTGCTTTATTGTAGTGCCCCTGTCCCTTGGACTCCTGTGTTACAAAATAGGTATCCTCATACTGTGATCAACTTTTTTTGTTTTGTTGTTCTTTGGGGTTTTTTTTTATTTGGTTGGTTGGTTGGGTTGTTGGGTTTTTTTAGTTTTGTTTTTTTGAGGTTTTTTTTTTTTGTTGTTTTTTCTTTGGGTTTTTGTTTCTTTGGGTTTTGTTGGGGTTTTTTGTTTGTTTGCTGTTTTGTTTTGTTGTTTTGTTTTTTTTCCCAATGGAACCCTCATTTGAATCTTTAAGGCTCACCCTCACTTGGTCTCTTGTTCAGTTCCTTTTTCTTGGTCCCACTGCTGAGCCTTGCTCTCCAGATCTTCCTGGTAGTTCAGGTTTCAGGAGGCTACAGGGAAGGGATGGACAAAATTCAAGTTAACAATAAAAATAACACAGAATGCCCAGGCCAGGGTTTACAGTTCAAGTCAGATTCAGAAGGTTCAACTGTAGACAGTGGCATGCATCTTTTTGTACAAGACTAACAGCACCTGGAGCCAAATATTTCCAGTCATCACAACCTCTCACTATCTCTGTAATCACCCTTGTTCACACAGGACCCTCTGCCCTGAGCTCACTCTATCAATCCTTCTGTCCACAGTGTCAGTGCTTTCTTTGCATTTCCACCAGAAGGTGGCATTATTAAACTCGTGTTCTAAAAAGTCATTCGTGGTTAAAGCTGAGCACCCCAGTCAAGCAAGTGGAGTCACTGATTAGCAAGTACAGAGTGTAAAAAATATGCTTATGAAAAGTCAGAAAAAATTAGTAACTACGTTGTGCTGATGGAAGAAACATCAGTTTCTCCGATGTTTTATTTATTTGCTTGTTGAGTAAATGAAAGTCTGTGCATGTAAAATTATCCACAGGCAGTTTCACCAACAATTCACAAAGCAAATCAGAATATCCCATGAATCATGAAAATGACAGAGATGCTCCAATGCAAACCTTTTGTTATGCCTGTCACAGTTTTATTTTGGTGTCCTGAGTGGTTTTCCCTGCGACTAAAAATGAACTAAGTATTGTATACATTGGCTGTACAGATTGTCTTGAGCAGGCCTTGCAGTGAAACAGCTTTTCCATGGGATAACAGAGTGCCTGGGCCTTAGCAAACATGGAAAGATTAGTAATCAGCAAGGCCAAGTGTTAGTTCTTTTTTATTGTTGGTCCTCTGCAAATACTTTAGTTTTTTAAACTAGCTTCCTTTGTATTACATCTGCCCTGGGAAGAACATGTCAGGAAAGACTTTGAAGACGTAGATGTTTAGGATAAGGCCAGTCATTTAATAAGCTTTTAAAGGCTACCAGCAACTGAAGTGTTTGAGACTTGGGGACACCAACACACAGCACACAGAACACAAAGCCTTTACACCACGTTGTCATCCTTCCTCTGTATCTAAACTCATCACAATAAACAACAAAATGGTCTGAGAACACTTCTGCTATTCACCCCTGCTTTGCCTTATTTTTTTTTTTCCTTCTGGAAGACCAGTCTTTAAGAAGACCTCATAGTAATGATTAGGAGATGGCTGGGACATTTAGGAAAAAAAAATTTTAAAAAACTTAAATCTTAGGTACCAACTGCTCCTCAGAGTAGAAACAGCCCAAATTTCATACCTATCTGTAGAAACAGCTTAGTAACATTTAAAAGATCACTGAACATGACAAAGAAAGCTCCCTGCTGTGCCATTTCACATTTAACAATAATAAAACTCATTGTTTTTTGCACCAGAGATTTTTATTTTAAGTAAAATTCAGCATACAAAATGACTATTTCTGACATGTTTGAGGTGAGAAGTTTCAGTTCTTTTTTTTTTAAATGAGGAGTTCTGTCTCTAGCAGCTTTGCAAGCACAGCATGTAGAAAGAAAGCAAATTAAGCAGAGGAAGAGGATGACTGACACCATTCACAATCACCAGTGGATACAAACAGTAGAATGCACAGGACTGGTCTACTGAAAGAAAAAAAATGGTGAGAGGAATTGGAGATTAGCATTGAACAAGAAAAAGATGTTTTTGGCTTAAACAATTTCCTTGTCAGCACAAACATCTATCTAAGCCCAGGGGAATTCATGCATTCAAAATGATTGAAATACATTGTGAGTGAATCACCTGAGAAACAACAACAATGGTTGTCTCTAAAACTAGGAAATTATTCACTTCCTTTTTTAAGTTCTCTCTCAGATTACTCTCAGTTTTGCTGCAAATTTGGAATACATAAAAAATTACAAAGAAAGGAACTATACAATGAACTGGTACCACAAACACTTTGCTAACAAGGAAGGGTGGGAGCTACAGGAGTGCAAACTGTGATCCCAATTCACCTAAATTGCAAAAGAAGAACCCCACAAGGCCAGACCATGCATGAAGGAGCTGGCCACCTGATGGAGAGGACAGTTTGATGAGAAAGGTAAATGTTTGTCCATCAGTGGCTTTGGCAGCCTGAATCCTGTGCCAATCCACACAATCAATCAAAATGCTAATTCTTGCAATAGTTGTTCCTTTTTATTTACTGTTGTCTGCTTCTCTCATGGGCCAGCCTCTTTCAAATGAGGAGTTGTCTGAATCATCTGTCCCTGGCCAGACAGAATGGGTGGTGCCCTGGCATATCAGTGGTATCTCACAGCCTAGTTAGTGGGTTAAGTAAATGTCTATCTCCAGTCCTTCCTTGGGCAAGACTCCTGTGTCTCCTGTAAAATGGAGAATTAATGAAAAGACTTCCCAAAAAATATAGGAGTGGCTGAAATAATCTTTTGGTGAGAAGCAAATTCTTTTATGGTATGGGTTATTCCACATTTCGCTTTTATTAAGTTCCTTCCTATTGCATCAAATGTGCACTCCAACCCCCCCACCCCCCCACCCCACCATCCCATATAAAAAGTTAATCTTTTTCCAGTCAGGACAATCAGGTTTGGTCCACTCCTGTGCACTCGTGATTTATTTGGTAAGCGCCACATGTCCTGATACCATTTAGTAAAGAGGTAAAATGACCTCTTCTGCAAAACCTTTAGTTTTACAGCAACAGCACTGAGAATGCTTCCCCCTTTCCCCATAATCTTGCCATCTCCTGCCATTCTCCTTTCCTTAGTCTCTGTTCTCCAAGAAGCATCTGAAAAAGACAGGCTGCCATGTGTTACAAGAGGACCCCAGAGCTCCCCTACTGGAGACTACAGTTACACTCAGGCCCTTCCTCTCTTCTTTTTCTCCAGGGAATTGCAGGACCTGCACTCACAACACCTTTACTCTATTTTCTGCATAGTCTCATTTGCTTAGAGATTTGTTTTTTCCTGTTTTCTCTCCAGTTTTCCTTGCAGGCTCTCCCAGGACTCTGTTCACTGGTATGCCATTAGAATGTACTTTAGGATTCATTCACATCCTCTTGATTTACTGGCAGATATATTTTTTAATCTTCATTTTCTGGTGTTCACACATCATAAGTTTTCGGCATCTGTAGCTGCAACCATTCTTCTCTTTTTTGTGGCTGAGCATTCCTCTTTCTGCAGAAACACTCTTCCTCAGTCCCCTTAAAAGGACAGCCCTTCCCATGTGGCAATTCACCATGAAGTGAGTTGGTATAATGGCAGCTGTATTTGATACTTGGAAGCCTTCCAAAGAAGGACAGGGCAAAAGGTACTGTGCCAGGTAGGTGCTTTCTTCAGGCTACTGCCATATGGATCATGGAATTTTCATGGCTGCAGACTTTTTCTCTGCTGACAGTATGCCTGAAAGATAAGAAACATATCTGAAGTGTGGCCTGTGTGCTAAGGACAGGTCTCAAAAGGCTGCTGATGATGGTCAGCACATCTCACAAAATGTTGCTGCTGATGGGAAATCATTCCTTAACAGAACAGGACTCTTACAGGGTTGAAGACATTTAAGATCTGGATTCAGTTCTATTCACCTCTTCATCTGGAAACCAAATAAAATCGCCACTGATTAAATTCAAAGAAGATACCTAGTTTGATAGAGCTGCAAATAATGAGTGGGACAAGATAAGAATGCAGATGCATGGTGGTTTATTGAGGAGAAAAAATTTACAGCCAGATCTAAGAAACATCAGTGACTAAGAGAGCATTGTAAAAAGCAAGAGGTGTTTTTTCCTCAAAAGCATGTACTCAAAGAAAGATTTTCTGTCATACTTATTGTGGCTGAAGGGCCAACATGTGGCCGTAGTGTAACACGTCAAAGAAGAGATTAATGAGGCCCTTACAGAGACAAAAGAACTAGAAGAGGAACAGGTTCTGGTTTCTGTAAGCAAGGCTGATGAAACGGGTACAACAAGTAAGTTGTCTGCTTATCTGATATCCACATCCTTTGAGGACTACTAGTAAGCTGAAGAGAAAATGTACATGATCTGTGAAACAACAACCTGTACTGGAGGAACATCTCACAGAGACTGATTTAAAAATCTCTACAGACACACCTTGTGAAAGCTTACTGACCCGGTCCTTCCCATACAATTGCTTTATTCCGGCAAAACCTGAAACCAGCAGGCCCTGCATTTCATGCTGTCTTCAACCAAACCTAAGTTATTGGGCAGTCTAACAGTGTCAGAGGCATATGAGATAGCAGCAAATAGCATAACTGAACATAAACTATACCTGTGTCTGGAATAACACCAGAGAGCGAACAAGAAATCATATAATATCTTGTGGACAGAGATGCCTGATTCTTCCTACTCTCACTACCACTTCTGTAGATTTCTTGTTTCTGCATCTCATTGTGTCTTTTCAGTTTCTGCTGATTCCAAGAAAGCAGGTTCCCCTATTGAGAAATGGCTTGTACTTCTGCTTGGCTTGCCTTTTCTGAAAAACAGAGGAGACCAGCACCTGCCAGCTGCCAGCACAGCTGTTCTGTTGGCAGGACTCACAACCATCCTGCTTGACTACCGTATGTCCTCTGTGCTCTCTTCTCCCTTCTTAGGATCCCCCAAAAGACAAACAAGTCCTATCTCACTCTCAAGAGAAATTCATAGAAGCTGCTGAGCTTCCTGCTGTGATAGCCACGGTAAACCTCAGCACCCTGCATGCTCTGCCCTTAGACCACGCACATGTGTGTGCATTCTACTTCTTATTCAATGTTTTGACTACTGTTACATTTTGTGCTGGTCAGTGGTAGGAGGTACATTTGCTGTATATAAAACCTGCAACAGAAAACATCAAGCAAAAAAGTAGTGTGAATTAACATGCCTTCATTTCTTTTTTAATAAGATAAGTAGGAGTTAGGAAAATCAAACAACGGTGATTGAAAGGAGCCTTCCCTGCACCAAATCTATACAGCTTTTTTCTTCTACAATTACATAATGAAACTTGAAAAATTAGTTATCTGTCAGAGGACTAGAAACACACTTCCCACACACCCAAGTTCCTGCCTCATCTCTGCTCATTACAGATGATTCTTTGATTTATTTTTTTTTCTGAGATTAAGAAAAGAACAAGGTTTCAGTTGAATGAGAGCTGAGTGACATCTATGCTTAGTGACATCAGTTTTAATGATTGTTGGATGAGATTAAACTGCTTTAACTCAGTGGAAACTGTGGGGGTTTTTTAACATTATAAGATGTGTTTAATTCTATTTCTGAATTAAAGGGACTATCTCTGATGAGCACTGAGTAGAGAAGTACTTGTGGTACAATCTAAGGAAGTCAAAGCTTCCACTAAGCGACACAGTTACCTAGTGACATCTGCTTTTTACAGCTGCTGGATATTGCTGTGTGGGTAGCACCTCCTTGGCAGAGCTACCTGAAGAGAACCAAGTGATTCTGCACCCTTAGAGCAAAGAAGCTTCTTCATATCATCTAAGAAAAAAAGGAGAAAAGGTAAAGTTCATAAAATGCAATTGCTCAAACATTTGTGTATCATGTACACTCATTATATGTGTGAATGTAATGCTTTTTAATTTACCCTTTATAGCTGCTCAGGTAATTATTTTTAGGCAGTTTTAAGAATTCTTGCATCACCAGAAGTGGGTGTATTCTGTGAGCATATGTTTTTAAGTATTCAAATTTATTAAGCTGAACCTGGATTAGGTTCAGTTATGTCTGGGTGCAGTTGCTACAAAGCTGTCATTTCTACGCCATTGGTGTCAAACAGTTCTGTCCTTGTGACTTGTAAATCAGATTAAATTCCTTTCTGTGTAGAATGGAACAGAACTGTAGGCTGGAAAATGTGTCATGCTTGGGACTAGACACAGTAGGTCTCAGATTAATGATAGTCAATGTTTTCTGGTATGTAGCAGCAACACACAGGGCAAAGATAAGTAAAGCAAAGAAACTCACTTCTCTTCTGCTTTCCATTCATAAATGAAGACAAAGGGGAAGAACATAGCTCAGGCTTAGATTTCTGATGTGTTAGGCTAGAAAAATGTCACTTACGATGTGAATAACACACAAGTAAGAACAGAACTCAGACTTGAATTTCTGGTATGTTAGGTTAAAATAATGATGCTGTGATGTGAGTAACACACGGACTTATAAGTCAGCAATAATTTGCCCTGTGTCCAGCTTACATCACTTAAAACTCTGTACCTGCCTATTAGACAAGAACATACATACGAAGATGCCAAATTCCTGTTACTCATTTAGCCACTGAAAATAAGCACTTATTGAAATTCATGACAGCTTTCAGTAAATGTAATTTCATTTAAAAAGTCTGATGCGTATTAATCACTATAGGGGACATACGTCTGATGGGAAAGGTGGGTGAGGGAAATTCTGAATTGCTATGAACAATGAGTTTGCTTTTTACGCTGCTCTACATGGAACTAAACCCTCTCTGATTTGACACCCGTGCCCCACATCTTTCATTCCCATTTGCTTTCCTGCCATCCACTTGAACATCCCTTTGTGCTTGACATACAAGTTGCACAGTGCTGCAAGGACTAAGCACATGCATGCTAAGAACAGTACCTTGTTCAAATGTACACATGCATCTATCCCATAATGCTCACATAATGTCTGAGAACCTGCAGCGAGTTGTGTGCCGAGCTGCCAGTCAGTCACTCGTGATTCAGGTTTGTGGACTAACCACACGGTCTTGAAAGTCACTGACATTTTTATATTCTTCCCTTCTCAGAACTGGGGGAAAAAAACATGATTTCTTCAAGTACAGAGTCTCTTGAAGCTGAACTCTCAACCTTTTATGACTATTACGATAGTTATTACGATGCTCCAAAACCATGCAGTAAAGAAGGCGTCAGGAGGTTTGCAGCCTCCTTCCTACCTGTTCTGTATTCCCTGGTATTCCTGGTCGGGCTCACTGGAAACATTCTGGTCATCGTGGTCCTCTTCAAATACAAGAGGCTGAAGAGCATGACGGATGTGTACCTGCTAAACCTCGCCATCTCAGATTTGCTCTTTGTTTTATCCTTGCCTTTCTGGTCTTATTTCACAGTAGACCAATGGGTTTTTGGAACTCCCTGGTGTAAAATCATTTCATGGATCTACCTGGTTGGGTTTTACAGTGGGATATTTTTCATTATGCTTATGAGCATAGACAGATACCTGGCAATTGTTCGTGCAGTGTTTTCCTTGAAAGCAAGGACCGCCTTCCATGGCTTGATTACTAGCCTTGTTGTTTGGCTAGTAGCTCTTTCAGCCTCAGTCCCTGAGCTTGTATTTAGAGAGTCTTTTAATGAACATAATTATACTACCTGCAAGCCAAGATTTCCAGGCAATTTCACAACATGGAAGCTTTTTTCCACTTTGGAAGTGAACATTTTAGGGCTCCTAATCCCTTTTATAATTATGACATTTTGCTACTCCATGATCATTAAAACATTAATTCACTGTAGAAATGACAAAAAGAATAAGGCTGTGAAGATGATTTTTGTTGTCATGATTGTGTTTTTCTTTTTTTGGACTCCCTACAACATTGTTATTTTCTTACAACTGCTGGAATTTTTGGGAGTAATTAAAGACTGTCAAGTGAGCAGGAGTCTGGACTACGCTTTCCAGGTAACAGAAATCCTTGGCCTTTTTCACTGTTGCCTCAATCCAGTCATCTACTTCTTCATGGGGGAGAAGTTTAAGAAGTACTTGAAGATGCTCTTTAAGAACTGGCAGTTACCTGGGTATTTCTGCAAGTGGTGTGGAGTTCACATCACTTACCACACAGAATCTACCAGCTCATTCCACACACAGTCTACGGGGGACCAAGATGCTCTGTAACACATTTCAGACCAGCCACTGAACTCAGCAGCAAGCAAACTGACAACAGCAGGAACTTTGAAAAGCTAAGCAAATGCAGACACATTTAACAATAAGGTAGTGCCAGATAATTACTTACTTCAGCTTTATTTGTGCCTCTAGATTTTCTGAGTATTATGACAGAAGGTGTCCCAAATGTGGAACATGGGAGATAGACATGCAAGGTTTCTCTGCTGTGATTACAAATCACTGCTCAGCTCTGTGCAAAGCACTGCACTGTGTGGCTTCTTTTTCACCAGCATCAAGACACTGGCCTGCACGGAGGGGCAGAGGTGAGACAGCACCTTGTCATCAGCACATACACTTGGAAAACATATTAATGTGTTCAAGAAGGATGATTGTAACCATACTTTTTTATTCTTCAGCTGATCTGTGTAGGACTTATTCACTTGTGACTCTTAGGTAGCTATTTGCAGTACCTGCTACTTTTAAATGTTTCATTTCAGGGGGGATGATACAGCCCCTGTCATTAAGAAAGAGGACAAAATATATTCTTTGTGTGCACAAAGACACAAAGCAAAGCCATTACTTTTCATTGTAGGTGCATTTTCTCTCAGGTTGACATATATGCCTATATGTAGGTGTATATATAGGCATTTTGAATTACTTTATCACTGTAATTCAGGATAGCAATTCTGTATTTTAATTAACATAGAAAATGTTCTGAATATTTTTGAATAAAAGTGTTTAAAAAACTTATTTTCCAGCAAGTGTAAATAAATTTGAAGCATCTTGGTTAAAAGTATGTATTTTAAAATTAATGTCCTTTCTTCCAAAAGTACTTAACCCCAAGACTCAATTTTCATTCATTGGAGATGCATCTGGCAAAACAAAAGAAAGTAAAAACAGAGATTGTGTAGAAAGGGTCTGTCATAACTTAGAAACCACACATAGAATCCTTGCATTTGATAACAGCAAAATGCAAACCCCAGCAGCCGCTCATAGGATATTAATTAATCAGAGATCTGTATCAGGAAGGAAGCTTACACACCAGTTTTTAGATTTTGGCACAAAAATGATTTTAGAAGAGGCACAAAATCAGTAATGTTGTGGCAGACAAATTAAGAGTTGAAAACTACATATTAGAAGATATTTCTGATGTGTCTTTTTGTTGGACAACAACAATTCAGATTACTTATTATAAACCAGATGAATTATTTTCTTACACTGTTAATAATAAAGTGCCTGCTCAGCATTCAGCCAAGGCTGCAAAGAGCAAACAAGGCATTAAATGCATCAGGAAAGGGCTGAAGAAGAAATGTAGAAATACTGTAGTGCCATTGTACTCATCACTCTAAATAAGAGACATTAAGTGGAAGCTCATCTCCCTGTGACCTATCTCATGATACAAAACTGAAAATAAAATGCAGGACACTTAAATCTCACACACACGTATCCATTATAATTTTGGGAATGTACTACCATTTGCAGTTTGCCTAGGATGACAAGGAAGGATCTGCATTAACACTGATAATAATAATAATAATAGCTGTGGAAGACATTACTTGAAGTAAAAAAGAGCCTTTATTTCCAAGAAAAAGACCATAAATTCTTACTACTCAAAACTTTAGAAGCTACTGCGTAAGTCACTTGAGAAAAACTGATAGAAAGAGTAGGTTATGCCATCTATCACCTTTTTTGAAAAGGAAAAGGAAGACAAATTTCAAGTGTTGAGGTGCTTCAAATTCTCACAGATGTCAATGAAGCCATAATAATATCCCAAGGTGGCACAGCACATCATCCTCACAGATGGTGATGCTGATAGCAGAGGCACTGTGAACTGTTGAGCTATGCACTTGTCTGGGGCAAAGACTAACCTGGAAGCCAGACAGCTTCCACTGCAATTTCTTTTTTCTTCATCCTGCTCTGTGATCCCTCTAGTCAGCAAGAATGGTACTTGCTTTCCAGACTAAGGGAAAGGCTGCCTGTGCTGGCCTGGCAAAAATTATGGTCAACAAAGGAACCAGCAAGCTGTAGGCTCTTGAAGCTGTGATGTAAGAGACATCCCAGGCAAAGAGGAGTATCAGGGAATGGCTTGCAGGCTGGTCCAGGTCTGGGCAAACTCTGTGGTGAGGGAAGATGCTGCATCTGGTCATGTGTGGAATTAATGGTACACCCAGAGGCCGTGCAGCAATGCCACAAACAGAGCCAGTGTAGAGACCCTCTCCCACACAAAACTCAAATGCACCTCATGTCACCTCTCAGCTTTGTGCCCCACAGCCTGTGAACGTTTCTTGTAGTGCAGAGGGTGATGGTGCAGCCAGAACTCCTTCCAGGTGAATGCTGTCTTGTTCCTTGGTGCCAAATAGGTTCTTCCAGTTCTCTCAGTAATATTCACAGCTGCTCAACTGCTGGACAAGCAACTGAGCTGAAAGTTGTGCTCTGAGCAGTTTTTCTGCACTGGATGCAGAGGAGCTCATGTTAAATTGATGGGTTCAGGAATTCAGTCCTGGTGCTGGAGCTCATTGAACATGGGTGGCTTCCTCCTCTGTCACCTGAACAAACCCCCCTCCCCCATGCACCAAGCTGCAGTGGACAATGCCACTCCTCTTTTGAGAGAGGGCTTTGAAATCTGCTGATGAGAAAGGATAATAGTATTAATACAGGCAAAAATAAAGTAGGGATTTTCAAAATGTCATTTGACAAAGGTGTTATTTTAGCTGAACAAGAGTTTCCAGCAATGAAGAATGTACATGCAAACCCACTGAACCATGAAAGAGAATGGATAGACATTTGAGTGAAGCAAAGCTGACTCATTCTTAAAGGCACATTTTTACATCAAGGTTCCTCAGAAGGCCACCCTGCATTCTCTCTTCAGTTATGCTAAGCAACCACAGAAAGATAGATGAAGGGGGAAATCAGCTATTTAGATAAAATACAAATAATGATGAAAAGGTAACAAGAAGTTGATTTGTTTTCATAGCATGCTTAGGCCACCACAGTCACTCCCTAAACAAAAAGCTGCCTTACACATTTACTCTGGAGGACAGCATTACCCCTTTTAATCGTGCAGAAGCAGCAACACAGTCAGCAGCCTCCTCCCAGTCAATCTGCTCCTCTCAGTCTGAGAGCCAGTGAGGAATTGCAGTTCTCTTTCCTAGACTGCAACTGCTTGTCACTGTCCCAGCACCAGCTCTGCACACCTGCTCTGAAGGAACTGCAATTCCACAGGCAGCACAGTGCTCCTCTGTCACCAGGATGTTTCTAACTGCCAGCAGGTTCTACATCACACATTTTCCTTCAAGAGCTCTTAATTCTTTCCAGTTTTAGCCAACATATCTCTCTTAACACAACCAGAGACCAGCTTCATCACATCATGCCTCTTATGCCAACATCTCAATCTGATTTATTTACAGTTAGAAATCAAGGGGCATTTAGAAATGTCAATCAAAATAGTCATTAAAATAGTGCTTAATGCAATGCCTACTGAAAGCTTAACTTTGCTACTCCAGTCATGAAAGGAGGAGACTGGAAATGATATAATAGTGGTGAGATTTGTAGCATTGGTATAACTGATAAGACCATTCAAATGAGGAGTGGTGGTTTTATCTGTAGTCATCTTACTGTGACACAGCAATGTTACACGTAAGTGCCAATGGCACTCATGGAGAAATCAGTCCTAAAGCAGTGAGCCCTACCACTAAGAAGACACCAAGTCAGAAGCTCCCAGGATGATTTTCTTTTTCACAGTCATCCAACAGCAACATCCATCACAAAAACTAACAAAATCCCATCTTACAGGACAGTCACTGAGTCAAAGACACTTTTCACCAAAATGAAGCTCAAAAACAAAGCTCTTTATCTGTTCCAGGCCAACAAAATCAAGTCCTCTGTGTTAATGCAGCCCAAATACATGATTGATCAATGGATCACACTCCTTTAATTTTTGTACTGTTTTTAAATTTTTTTTATTTTTCAAGTCATCCTTGAAGGGTTGAAGTTTCTCTGGGTTTTAATTTCTTGTTTCAAAACAAGTAACAGAACACATCCAGTATAAGTAGCTCCGTCACTGCATAATGCAAGCTCCTGGTGAATTCAAGTGTTGCAAAATAAAACTATTAAGGCACTACAACTTTTTTTTTTCAATTTTCAAGATGTTTGCTTGCTTGCATTTAAAAACCAGGCCAAGTAATCAAGAATCTCATCTGCAAGAATCTGATCTTTTTCCACAGATATGAAACACTCATAAAAAGTACTCTTGGTGAATGCTAGCAACACATAAAACAGCAGAGACTAAATGAAGACTGACATTACTAAATGCGTCCTTCTTCTGAAGGGAGACTAGTGGCATTCAATCAGCATTTTCCAAGAAGGTCCAAGCAGCCAAGTTCAGGAAGAGACTTTTGTATCTGGGACAGTGATTGGAACAATGGGTGGATATCCCTGCATGAAAAGCATATTTGTCTCTTTTGCAACCCTTAAAGAACCTCCATAGTTTGGGCAGAACAATGGAAGAGAGGGGCCTTCCGTAGCATTTAATCTGTCACAATTACTCACAGAGACAGCAGTACTGGCTCGTAGTAACACAAAAGCATCTTAAACAGAGGAAAGACCACAAAACATCTCTGTACTTGCTTATAACTGGTAAACTGAAATTTGACCACAAGCAAGACCATGACCGCAGACTGAGTGAGTGACTTGCCTTTTCTACTATCAAAGCACGAGGGAAAGCTGCAAAAAGTGCATAGAAGGAACATAGGATAAAAGGATGGATTTTGCTGTTGCTGATGGCCTTTTTGCTCATTCATAATCACTGGGAATGGAAAGAAAGTATCTCTGGTTGATTGCAGGGAGTAATGATGTGTTTTGCAGGCCCTAAGAAGGGAATGAAGTGATGAAGTGGTAAGGAGTAATGAAGTGTTTTGCAGCACTGAGAAGCTGCAGGAAACAAGTCTACCCTTGCTATTAAGAATCTTGTTTACACTTTCTGGAACAGCAAAACTCATAGTATGAGGGTAAAACTCCTCAGTCCTACAGAGAAGGGGCTGAAGAGTTTACAAAATAAAAGATTCTGGCTGTTTTCTCCTCAGTTCTGCTTTACAAGCCCATCCTTGCATAATGCAGGTCAAGACTCGCTTCCTTTACTCAGAAATATTAGGGAACCTCTAAAATCTCCAATGGGGAGGTCGGTGCCTGTCTGCTGCCGCTTTGGCTTTTTGCATGAACTTCACACATCACCACCTCACCTCCAGAGTCAGGTGGAGTCAATCCATTCGCTCCCTCACTCACTTCAGCTCATGTTCTCTGCATGCAGAGGTCACACCGTGGGATGCCTGTCTTGTCACGGCACCACAGCGTGTTTTGCTTTTGACAAGGCAGTTTCATGAAGCTGTCCCGCTCATTGCAGGGGAGTTTGAATGGATGACCTTTAAAGGTCCCTTCCAAAACACTTCTATGATTCTATGAAAATATGGAAAGGGCAAATTTTTGATGGCAGGTGCATTGGCTAATAATAAACACCTTTCAGCCTAAAATCTCCTCTGCATTTTCTTTTAATCTTCACATTAAAACTATTTAGAGTATGCCAAGCCTATTTGTCAACATTACTGCAATAAAGTATTTCATTAATTCTGCTCTGAATTCTTATTATACTTTTATTCTGATGGGTGAAATAATTTCAGAAGTCCTCATGTAACCAAAAATTGTAAAAAATTTCAAGGGTTTGTATTATTTATCACACTTACACAGTTTAAATAGAATAAATCTACCACACTGCTCAATAAGTAGCTTATTACACATAGGAATGTATCAGAATTTAGGAAAAAAGCTAGCATTAAAACCAAAATTTCAGTGATGATTGCTAGACAAAAATAGGATTTTTTTTTTCCTGTGTTGTGGGTTTGTTTTTTTCAATCTACTGCCTGTAGTGTAATAGACTAATGCATTTTATAGACTCTATCAATATGAGACTATGTGAATAAAATCTAAACAATCAAACATCATATTAGCATTTATGAAAGGGCAATCCTTAAATGATAACTATTTACAATTTGCATCAGAGACTGAGAAAACAAGGTTAGTACTAGATACACAAGGTCCTGCTAAATTTTAATTTGAATGTTGGTTTTGGTTTTTTTTTAATTCCAGGAATGGGTTTGCACAGAGGCAGAGCAACTATTAGTAGTGCCAGAAACAGAGGGGAATTAAAAAAAAGCTCACATTTTCTCTAAGGGAATTCACAATGAAGACCTCAATCATAACATGATACAACTGAATGTGATCTGAATCTTCAGCAGGGCACATGTCAAATTCTTGAATTGTCATACCGGCATAATTCAATGAGTATACAGAGGATTCCAGGTTCCTGGAGAAATGTAAAAAAAGCTCTAGAATTGTCAGTTAATTGTACAGAGATAGCTGTGGAAGAGCTGATACTTCTTAACAACAGAGGAAATAGGTTGCTAGCATCAATGTTAATTTTAAGGACACCTAAAAAAGTCTGCCATGTTTTCTAGACCTGAGGCCACAAGGTTCCACAAAGTCACTGCTTTTGTAAAAGCAAAATGAAACACAGAAAAAAAAAAATTAAGAGGAAAAAAAATAATCACTGAATTCCTTTACAGCAAAAGCCACAGCTGCCTGGTCAGGGAATGGCACGAGGTGTGAGCGTATTCCAACATGAGCAGTGTCTGAGGACCCGGTAGGTGAAACCTCATACAGACTCAGCAGCTAGGTGGGACATTTGAATCAGTGTGTTTCTCCTTTGTGACTGCAAATTCAGAGTCCCACGCAGACAGACTGTGGTGCACAGGGGCAGAATGCAATTGGCACCAGTTGTATTTGTGCAGATAATGGTCATGTTTAAAAAAAAACCCCATGTTTTATTAACACTGCCTTACTAAATGCCCTTCACTGTCTGCACTGGCTCCCTTATCATGGTGGTGCAGGCTTTAACCAGGCAGAAGTAACCTAGCCCATCAGTACCTCTCAATCTGAGTTAATATACCCAAAACAGATTGTAGTACCCTTGTCCTATACATCACCTTAAAAGAAAACAAAATCTGTTGAGGTTTGACCTTTAGCTTTGCAAGGGATGTAGATCAATTTGAGTCTTCCATTTGCCACACAGAAATAAAAGATCTGCCCTCCTTTGTAAAACAAGGCATTTTGCAGATGAAAAATACTACAATTAGATAGTATTACAGAAAGAAAAATCTGTGCATTAATTGTTACATTCCTTGCTTTGTCTCAAGACATCAAGAATCGTGCACTCTCATTTACTCACAGCCCAGAAAGCTTCATCTCCTTCCACAGAAGATGAAAACTTCATAATGCATTATTCTAAACACAAGTCTTCAGTTTTGAGCAATTTCTTCCCAACAATTCTCAGTCAATGTGTGATTGTACTTGATCACAAAGGTTTGAAGACTAAACTCCTATCTCTTTTTAACTTGCCTGCCCAATTTACTTGAGGTTTTGACATTTGTAATCAGCAGGGGGTTTCACCAATTTGCATGAACACACTAAAACAGGTAACAGGAAAAAACAAAGAACTTCACAGGAAAGGACAGGAACATTCTTTCAAAGCCAAACCAGAATCATAATTTTTCATCAAAAGGTCTACACCCTGACAACAAAAGAGCAATCTCCCAAAGCAGAATACACTATGGAGCACCAACCAAAGCTGTTGAAAAGAGCTTATACTTTCAAATTATTATTTCAATTTCTGTACTCCAGTTTGCCTTACACAGTGTGAACTTCAGAGTATTGGGGGTGTTATTTTTGCAAACTGAGTCATGGCAAGCGAGTAGCTGAATCAGCAGTCAAAGCTGAGTCTGTTGTACTGAAAAGAGCTTAAAAACACTAAAATTCCAGCTCAACTTTGTACAAAAAAAAGACTTCACCTTAAAATTCCAGACGCTGAAACTCAAAAGAAGATAATCAGATATGCTCTACTTCAATAGAAGATACTGGGCTAGATGCACCTTAGGCAAACTCAGTGCCTTTATTATACGAAAAAACAGAGTTCTATCAAATGAGAAAAAGAGAACAAATACAACAAAAAATATGAGGTGAGCTCTGTGTGTTTTTAAAGCCCTCAGCCTCCGAGACAAGAGATCTTGTGAGCTGTGCCAAATCCTTAAAGTCAGAGAGAGAAGAAATCTTGGGAATCTCTGAATGTTCTTTCACCCACTGAGCAGGACAAGTACAACAGCATGGTTATGTGTCCAAAGAAGGTGCTTGCTCACCAGCAACCACAGTGAAAGTAAACCAGGCATCATCTAACCTATTGTTTTGTGAACTGAAAAAAGGTGATGTCTATCAATGACTGCCAATGGTAGGTGGAAGGATTGGAGATCAACTCCATTTTAGACAAACAAAGACATATTGAAGGAAATTTTTTTAGTTTCTCTACACATAAGACTTCCCTACTGAGAGAGGAAGAGCCAGAAAGAGTTCAGGAAGAGTGAAACAGGAAATAGGTAAGAATTTCTTAGCTATGGCATCAGAGGGATGAGTTGCTAGGCATCTGCACACACTGGGCAGATCTGTGCTCTGGCCCACATTTACAAACACTGAAAATGCTCAGTTAATATTAGTATAGAAGCATGAGCCATACAGAAGAACCAAGTTTAATAAAAACAGTGCATATACTTACAGTGAATAAAAAAACTTAAACAGGAAAAGCCTTTCAGACCACAGATATTGGCTGCAATTTCCTACTGAATTTGCACTGTTATTCAACAGATGTACCTCCAGTTGGAGTTTCAAATTCAATTCTCAATTTCATTAGTTTCATTAGTTTTTTTCCCCTCTCTTATCTACCAAAAGATTTTAAAAGGTTAAGTTATGATCATGCAGCTATAAGCACAATATCAAAGTTCAAGACACCAACTTTACCACGATGCTGGCACAGAGTTTGCTATCAAAGTATGCTGGGGAGTCTCAGGAACAAGACTGTGCTTCCCATTCCAACTCCAGACAATTCCAACACAGAGTTAAATGTGGAACCTTCCTAAGACCATGGCTTTGAAGTTCTGTATATACTTGCCTCCTGAGGGACAGGTGTATGTGCTAAAGCCCAAAACAGGAGTTCTTAAATATATCCCAAATTCCTTGGCCACATCATATATCCTAGTCAAAGGGGATTGCATTACCTGAAATAAGCTCTGGTTCTGTGAAACGTCTTGAGGTAACACATAGCTTCAATATTTCCCCCAAAGCTGGGGAAGGTCACTTGATAAAGTAACAAGCAACAGGGAATGTTTTCTGAAATGGAATTTTTAAACATACACACTTTATTCAGCGTAAGAAGCATAAAAACATAAGAAAGATCCTTGTGATGCACTTTTCCAACATTTTTCCATTCAGCCCATGGGACCAAGTTCTAGGATAATCTATTTTTCCCTACTTTTCCCTTCTCATTGAAGAACTACTAAACCAGACCCCATTCTTCTGCGGTTTCCAGCCTCTTCTGTCACACAATCTCCCAGCCAGTACTTTGAGCTGTGCCTTTAAGTCCCAGCCTGCAAGACAACTTTCTTGCAATTCAGTAATTTCTATCAAAAAGAGATGCTGTAGCACCTGGACCAAGTCATTTGAGAGCTGGTTGTCTTTTCAGATCTTTGCTAAATTGTCTCTGTTACCTTGCACCTCTTGAAATTTATCTAAATCCAGTTCAAAGAGATAAGAAAATAATGGAGAGGGCACAAAACAGCCTCAGAGCACAAATACACACTTTGTGTTGGCTGTGGACAGTGAAAGTGATAACTGGCTTACATACACCAATGATGGCTTTAGTTACTGTTGACAAGTTCCCCAATAGTAAACACCAGAACAACTTGCCCAGGAAAGACTGGAGTCCTCATCAAAAGAAACACACTGAGAATATTTAAGATACAAATGATGTTGCCTTAGGGTAGAGAGACAAAGGGCTAGATCAACTCTCACAAACCCTTCATCCTGTATTATCTGTTAAAATGTTGTTACTTTGTCAGCCTGTACAGTAACAGCACCACCTCCTTCCGAGCACACTGCAAACCACAGGATTATCCTTCTTCTGTAATTGCCATTTCTGAAAACCTGACACATATCTGTCAGGTGGGTAGTGCCTGCAGTCCAGACAGAAGGATTATTTCTAATCACTCCTGCAAGTATTCAAACTGTGCAAACAAAAATGAGTATTTCACCCAAAAAACTGGAAAAGAAAACAACAGGCACTGTGGAGGTCCCAAGGAGATTGGATAGTAGGAGACCGGAAAGCTGTCTGCACCAGAGAATTAGAAAAGGCACAGAGAGTCTAAAGGAAGTCAAGAGCAAGTCTCAATCCCATAATTCAAGCACTAGAAAATGTTGATTAACACACAGAAGATAGTTATATTATGAAAGAGTCTCATACGTAAGTTAATAGAATTCAACCATACAGCACACTGCCAGTTCTTGTTCTTCTATTTGCTCATTCAACCCAAAAAATCACATTTAAAGGCTTTCATTCATGCATAGGCAGGATTACACTCTAAGTCTACAAACCCCACAGCAGACGTGAAAAAAAATAAATCTGTGCTAAGCAAAGCCACTACAGTGGCTCTATGGGTAGATTTCGAAGGACATCCCCCTACAGAATTGCAAGCATCTGCCTACCTTCCAGAGGGGATCAGTGTAAAACTTATGTTTTTTTATGAACTAATTCCGACCAAATACCATACTTGCACTGTCTGCCAAAATCAGAGAACATTGTGCTCATTACTCAGCTCCTATGTAAGGAAAGCACTTGCAAATTTCCAAGGAGATGCACCAGGAAAGATTTAAGGATCCACAGTTTTAGCATTAGGAATATTCCTTCTTTCCAGGCCTTCAGGAGGCAGCAGGCTCCACCAGAGAGACCATCCCACTGAATTCCAGCACTTGGAATATTTCATACAGCTACACCACCCATACTAGCCAGGGGTCTGACAGTGCTTTCACATCTTGCCTTTCAAAAACAAATTGAAACTAGACCCACCAGTGTCTTTCCCACTGGGTAAAGGCAAGCCAGGTAACTCCCTATGGCCCCTCTTCTCTTTCTCATTTACCCTCAGTCAGGTTTCATTCTGATTACATTTCCACCTCGGGCATGGCTGAACTACATTTGAGGATAGGTTAAAATAACTGACTTGCCTGGAGGCTGCAAAGGAGCAAATGCCATGCTGTCCTGTTTTGTATCACACTCGGTCTCAGCAGGACTCCATGGCAAGGCTAGGAAACCTAGGGTAAGCCCCAGGCATGTGGTGTGGGCACAGTGCCCCAGTGTGGGCACAGGCAGGGCACAACATTCAGCTGCAGCACACATCCTTGGATAAAGCAGCAACTGGTAACAGGTTCCTCCTGCTAGAGCTGTACTCTGAAGGTGCTTTGTTACAAGGACCTCCCTTCTGCATACTCAAATACCATCTCCAGCAGTGTTTCCATGTAGGTAGAAGAGGATTAGGAATCAGGGCCACCACTTGCAGCTCTTTTCTGTAGACAGGAGACCACTTCACTGAAAGCAGTAAATAGGCAGGTGTGTTAAAGAAGCTATCTAGAGCCCTACTTGAAAAACTTCAAACCCATTCTTTTCACATTGTTATTCTTAGAACTAATCAGATGCATGTTTATAATTCTTGATGCAAAGCCTTTCTCCTGGTAATATTACATAGCTATGGTGAAAAGTGAAGTCTCATAGATCACATTATGCTTTCACAAGTACAAGTTGAAGCTGAAGTTAAAGTGAGCACCAGGAGTATCACTACCCTTACAGCACAAACTGTCATACAAATAAAAATCCTCCCAGCTGTTACAGCACTGAGCTTAAATAATACATGAATTATTGTCATTCTGCATACTCCAAGCCACAAAAACCATAACTAGTTCAAAACCTATTCTGTTTCATCCCTTACTTTCAAGGCCTAGCTCTGAGGCAATTAATACTTGACAACTGCATTCAGAGAATGTTCCAGGTTCTCCATAAGGATGGTGCCAAGAAAGAAAAAAATCTGGGTTCAAAGCAGACCATTCCAAGAATCAAGTACATTTGGATACTGAACACACAGCCCTCAGTCCATAGCACTGACATTTGAGGTCAGAATTTAAGAACAAAACCTCTCTGTCTTGGATGAGCTACATTTGTCTCCTTTGAAAGCCCATCAAATATATCAAACATGTAGCAGACATGAAATGGGTGGTGCTCTTTTACACTTTCTTATCCAATGACAGTATTGGTCCAGGATTTTGCACTGGCCATCTCAGAAAAGGATGGAAAGCTCAGCCCCTTACAGCTACTCCATTTTTATTTGTACAGTTCTTGATAACAGAGAAAATAAACAAGACATCAATAAGAATAATTCTTCATCCACGGACATGTAACAATCTCATTTCTCCCTTAATACTGCTCATAATTCTCTTGTCCCTTTCTTCTTTCTCAAACACACAGAGGAAAAATTTAATCTTTAAAGAACAATTTTAATAATGTCAGACAAAAATCAAAGGGAAAATCATAGATTATGAAAATACTTGATTTGATCATCTTCTGTTGTTTAAATATCACCATGGAACTTGCATGACTGACACCAAAATTACAAGAATGAAAAAGAAGACTCTGTCTGCAGAAAGTCAGATGTACTGATGGAGTTTGTGCATCTCTGCAAATATCGAGTACTTACAAAGACCATCACTTTACTGGAACAAAACAGGTGATGTGAATTAATGACTAAAAGAGAAATAAAGTTCTTTAATTTCAAGCATTCTGCTTCCAAGGTGCTGGCCTGTGAAGAGCAGGTACTCCACATCCACTAGGAAGAAAAATAAATAAAACGAAACAAACAAACCAAAAAAAACCCCAACCCAAACCAGAAAAAATAAAGAAAAATTTTATAATTTTAAAACAATATTCTGTAGGCAAGTTAGTCAGACGCTGTGGTTCCACCAAAGCAGGCTAAATTTCACATGTCCTTGTACTCATCAATTTACTTTAAGTCTTCAGAGACAGCAATAGGGAAGCAGTAAATCGGCTTTCTAAGAAGGTACAGATGCAGACTCCATGTTCCTGCTGTTTGGACATCTGGCATTTGATTTCTCTCTTCCACAGTTTTTCTCATTGGTCCTGTAAGAAATCAACTAAAATTTCCTCAAAGCCACTTGCCTAAAAAAATGAGGTCCACTTAATCACCTTCATTTTATTTAATATTCTAATAAGGTGATTAAGGAAGCTGAAAGTGTATTGTCTATTGCCAGCTCTGACTTACCAGTCCACTTAAGTGAAACCAGCAAGGTACTGGGGGCTGCACACCCCTTTTGTAGGCTCCTCTCCAGTGGCAAAACATGGTAAAAAATAAAAGCATAGGAAGGTTACTGTAGTGTAAGCGGAGTACAAGGACTACATTTTTACTAGGCTGATGGAAACGTTACCTTCCAGTTGAGCTCAATGCCACAGTCCAAGACAAATTTCAAAGCTTCAGCTTTTATTTTTAAAAAGAAATTCAATATTTAAATGAGAGATTTTAAAAAAGTCTTTGAAGAATTTAAGAAGTTGCCTCACCTAAGCAACTTTTTCAAAGACTCAGTGTTAATCAGTATGGTTTGAGTGAAAGGGAAGCAAAGGGCAGAGAGGGGAAGATAAAGAAATACTCAAATCATTATAGATGCTTCATCCATAGATCTCTCACAAAGAGTGGGGGTTTATCAGTTTCATTCTGTAGGGTTGCATTGATATTAGGTTTGTCTACAAATTCTATTTCGCACGCCTGGGTGCTGCAAGGAGAACGCTCCAGCTCCAACACCGTTATGTTGTTTGGCTCTGATGCAACAAGTACATTCCTTGGAACATAAAGGGTCAGCTGAGGACCACGGGCTGGCCAGTAGCGACCAAGATTAAAGCCATTGATCCAAATTTGCCCCTGTTAAAAGAGAAAGAAAAAACCAACATTTTATTAATCTGTCAGAGATGAAATAGACAAAATAGACTTAAGCATAACATTCTTGATATAGTAACTGAACTCCCTTCACCTTTCAGTTTGATTGAACACAAAGATAGAAAACCTGTACAAGAAAATGCTATTGACAGTCAAAAGTACTTAAATTCCCTGAGCAGTTAAAGCCATCACTAATATTTAAAAGAAAGTGGTAAAATACTGCAGTAATTCCAAACATGACAATAATTAGAAAAACAACTGCAGGCTCCTTGCATTGATTTTTGACCCAAGTTTAAGACCAAAATAAATATGAAAACTGTATTTGCTTGAAGCTAATTGTTAAAAGGAGAATGAAGTCACAGAAGAAAAAAGCAGATCCTAATGCTGTTACACTTCTCTGTATAAGAACACAATACCTTGGTAGTCCCTGCTCTCTGATTTCAAGGCCAAGATACAGCTTGTCTGGACACATAAAATTCAGATGTCTCTTTTATTTGTAATAACTCAGTTGACAAAAGTACTTGTGAAATGACACTGGAATAAAGTACTGTTGTAGTTACACACAACCATTAAAAGCCTTGGGATCTGCTAGTATTATTTTAAGTATGATAAAATTGTGGCATACAAATTCTTAAAATTGCTTTTTAAAGTTGAGGTGGTCAGAACTCCTAGCTCAAAATACTGTTCTAACATCTTAAATGCCTTAAATTCAAAAGATAAAAAAAAAAAAAAAGGCAAGGAAAAAAGGAAAAAAGTCAAAACACTAATTTATCTATAGACACATTGAAGTGACATACACGCAGATTTTTCCAAAAGTCTATAAACTGGCAGGCTACAGAACATTTAGTAAAACTCTAAACTGACTCCTACAGAGCTGAGCTGAGTCTTGGTTCTCAAGCAAGACAGAGTGAGGATATACTGCTGATTTGCATAAATAATTTGCTTTTACTCCTCCAAAGTGTCCTTTCCCTGTACATCAAACAAGAGCTCAGTATCAAGAAAAGGGATCAGAACAGGTAATCGTGTCCATGTTTTTCCCTCTTGGTTTGGTCCTTGGTAATCAAAACATAGAGGAAAACCAGACTCATGGCATGGATGTACACTGATAAACATAATAAAATTGTCTGAATCAGTGGAAAGTAGGAATTTCACTGCATTCAGTAAATCATAAGTTGTCTGGGATAGCTGAAATAAGAATATTTCAACACAATTTACAGAAGCACAAATGTAACATAACAACTATTGCTGTTCAAGCTGCTTTAGTGGTATTTTTCTAGTACTTTTCCTTTTTTGGGTATTTATGAAAACAAATTTTATGAAACTCACAAGAGAAACTTTTTAAGGAGTTCATAATGTACAAATGCCGTTATTTCACCTCTGTATCCACTTCCGTGGTACAAGATCCTATCTTGCACTGTTCTGCCAAGGTGTTAATAAACCTTGACCTCAAGTGCTTTTTTCTTTTTTAAATCAAGTTTGTCTTTATTCAGGCTCACTACTTTCTGTAGTAAGTTTAGAGGAAAACATGGCATGAACACCAACTCCCCATGCACAAGATGGATGAGTGTACACACTAGACAGTAGCCCTCCTCTCACAGAGAATGACAGTAACCTGTGGGAAGTAAGTTTTTACTGTGGGAATCAACGGCACTAGAGCTCTGATGCAGCAGATGTGATCAGACAGGTCTGTTTCAGATCTGAATCAGTCACTGGTTGTACTCCTTTTTCCAGTAAAGCGAAGAACTTAAATTTCTCAACTCCAAATTGTCTTTATTAACATTGCAGTTTCTAAAGACACCACACTCAGGACTAAACAAGCAAATTATGACATTATATCTATTAAATACACCCTAGAAAAAATAGAAGAGAGAGGAATTCATCTTCACTAGCAAGATTTCCCTTAGCAGGGACAGCAATTATAGCCCACGATTCCACAGAAAACAAGAACAGTCCTGACACCGAGTCCTCTTTTCTTTTGAAGAAAAAAAAAGTTCTAATAAATCTAAATATTCACTCAGTGGCTTGTATGCTTAAGGGCATCATGATTCCTCATGTGAGAGTGGAGTAAGTTTTATTACTACTGAAGGGTTTAAAAAGTTCTGAAGGCAAGAAATCTATAACATGGGTCCTGACTGTTAATACTGCACCTCTCCTTCCTTGTCTCTCATGCTATATTCCTTGCCTTTGCAAAGGCAGAACCATCATTAGGACTTTAAGTTTTCTTGATAAGTGCTGCTTCTGTGGTTTTTCAACTACTTAGATAGGTGAGTTTTATCCCCTATTAAGAATCCCACTCCACACTTAAGCTATTTACACAGTGCCACGCAAGGAACTTAGGCCCACATACAGTGGGACCTGAGTGGAATTTACACTCTTTAAGGCCCTCTACCTTAAAGGCATTTGCTCATTTGTAAAGTTATCTGAAAGTCTCAGTTTCCAGGTATCTTACTTAAAACTCTTGTCCAATCCATATAAAGCTTGAAGGATAAATTCAACAGCCAAACTTAAGTTCATCTAGAATCTCTTCCCAGGACTGCTTTACAAACTGTGTTTTACAAACTATGTAAAACAGAGGTTTCCACAGATCAGAGGAAAAGATTTCTACCAGTACCTAAGAATTCTTGGACTACCTTGCCATTTTAAATATGAGTTTTCCAACCGGCAAGTACAGCCACCTCACTTCCTGAAGAAGACTTATGATTGATAGGGTCACAGAAAGGGTCTAAGACTCCAGCTGCCGTGAGAAAAAGCTATTTTTCGAATTTTATTCAGCAATTGTGTGACATCCACGCATATAGGAACAGGGACTAAGTCAGGCTTCCTCATCCAGCGTCATCGACACCAAGAGCATGCATTGAATCACAGGCTTCTGCGTACTGTGAAGTGCTTTAACTGCTACAATACTGGCAGTGGAGAGAAATTAACAGCAGCTCCTTCTCCCACTTTATTTTAATAGCAGTAAATTCTTTTAGAAAAGAACAATTTTGCTACCTAACACTGCCACAGGCACTTCCCTAAAGCCTGGACTTTAAATGCTAAGGCTTCCAAGAGAAGTAGCAGTTCAGTGCACACACTCCACTCTCTGTGCCTCCTACCAGGTAGCTGAGCTGCTACTCACCCATCCTACATGCTGGTAGTTTGAAAGATGGCCCTGTGAAAACACACTCCTTCGTGCTCTAGCTACACTCCAGCCCTGTGAGAAATTCCCCTTGGCAAAGATGCCCACAAGCTTCTTACAGCAGTGCTCCACAATCCATTCAGTCCAGGTACTAGTAACCTTCTCCATGCATTAGATCCTTATCTGTGGCACATCACCAGCCACAAAGTCCAACACTTTATGTTTTGCAACAGGATCCATACAGCACACAGCACCTCAAATATGATCCAAGAAAACCCCGCACAACTAAATGCAACTCTTCTAAACAGACTGACAGTTAATCTTTCTCGCTGTTGAAAAACTGGGGTGGATTGGTTCAGTTGCCTTGGTTTTGTTTTTTTTTGTGATGCTCTGCTTTCTAGATCAACACCATGTGCCTTTTGAATATGTTTCCCTTTTCTCAATGTTTTATCTTCAGATTTACTTAAAGCAAAGAATCTATTTCTTAGTAATTTAAATAAATTTGAGACACCCAGCACCACGACCAGCTTCTACCCATCTAAGAGAGGTGGACTTGGATTGTCCATAGAAGTTTCAGTAGCTTTCTAAGTGGACTTTGAAGTTTATACAGCAAAAACTTGTACCTTTGTCCAACCAGGAAAATTGACATAGGTGTCTTGTGGCAAGTCTGGAATCCCTCCAGGAATTGAAAGAGTACCAGTGTAAAATGTAGGTACTTCGTAACTAAGTGCTTTGACAGCAGATCTCTTCGAGTGATGAAGGAGATAAATAATGCCATAGTTCACTGCTCCATCTATGTCTAGAGGATAGATTTCCCATCCAACAAGTACATCTTCAGCAAGAGTTAAATTTGAAACTAGACCCTAGGAGGAAGAAAAAAAAAAACAACACAAAAATATAATTAGTTTGTGTTATTGAAGTTATTTGGCTGCAACTATAAATCAGTCACAAATAAAAACTGAACCAAAGTAACAGCTGGCTGCCAATCTGTGTATGAAAAAAATAAGCATCTGGTCATAACACCTTATCAAGTTATAAGCTTTGCTTAAAGGGCTTTACTTATTCTCTGTGAAAGATCTTTTCCTCTTCAAAATTTTAGGCTTTCATTGATACACAAAGGTTTTTTCAAATTCTTTTCCTGTAACTGGGAAAATTTCTCTTTTGCTTTAACATGAACATGATTCCAAAACCTGAGGCTTAATAAAAAGGAGAAGCAACATTAAATATCATTAAGCCTGAGATACCATCACTTGGTTGCACTGAGTCACTAACCCAAGCCATTAACTTGCACAACAGCAGAGAAAGTCGTAATTACTTCCCACAAATCTTCAGATAAGATACAGCATCATAAAATCAATGCACTTGCCTAATTCAGTGAAATACTTTCAGTTTACAGTCAGCTTCAAGGCCATGGAATCCCATCTCGTTTCTATGCAACTATATACACATTGTTTCACAGCACACTGGGGTACTTGCACACCAAATGCCCAAGTAAGGTAAGGTCATAATTTAACAAGAAAGAAAAGAACATCAAGTTACCCATGCACATATCCTAATTTTGTTATAGTTCCTAAAGTGGTGTTTCAGTGCAATGCAAGGGGTTGGTTTTAACTGCTTGAATAGATGCTGCATAGAAGCTGGTTTTCACTGCAACACAAGTTATGTTGCAAACATCACACATCAAACATGAACAAGCAAAACCACAGTTTCCATGGCTTTGTAGAGCTGATTGTGTGTCTGTTGCAATATTTCATAAGCATTGCACTGTCTCCAAAAGGCTCACCATCTGTACAAGCACTAAGTGGTTTTCTCTGCCTAATATCCACTTTACAGAACAGGAGCTTATTTTGCATATGTCAAAATAAAGTACTAGTAAATGTCAAGTTAAGTAACAAAAATTTTCTATAAAACCTAGACTCTACTCTGTCTAGCAATCAATTGAAGTAATGCAACATAACTTTAGGCTGAACCTTTAAACCTGCCTCCCTAAGTTCATCTGTAGGCACTATGAACAGGGTGATTCTTAAAATTATATTAAGTGCCTACTAAACATTCTCACTTAGTCTGCCTAAGAATACACAGTCAGTGATCCTTATCTGGAGAAGATTAGTAGGAACTAAGTACCAGTTTCTCTGCTATTGTGCAAGTTAATATCTTGGGCTACTGACTCATTGTACCAAGATGTGGATATAAATTTTCCAAGTAAAACAGAGATATAGGTGGCAGTGTGCATGTGAGAAGACTGCACATAAAAAACCAGAAACCACACTCTTCCTTTGTGTCCTTTAACAATTACTTAGATCAACAGGATGTTTTAAAACCAAAATCCTTTCAAGATTCCTTGCCAAAAGCTAGATGCCCAGCTCCATTTCAAGCTCAAAAACTGAAAAAACTCCAGCAAACAAAACCCTGAAAATTTATCCTCTTTGCTAAAAGATTCTAGGCTTCACAAGGCAGGAAACCTCTTCCCCTAACTGGATTTTCAAAAGCACCTGAACTTCTAAGTTTCCAACATCAACACGAAGGAGAGAGTGAGGGCTGGATTCTACAGAAAGAAGCAACACACATAGTCCAAAGCTGCCCAGGGAAGGTTGCCTTTCTTGGCAACTTACAACCTACATTTAGAGGATTATTTGCACCATGGACATGTCTCTTAAACCTGATTTCACTCTTAAACTGTTAAAAGGTATAAGTCTAAATTTCTGCTCAACCATAGCAATTGAGCAGCTCCTTAATCCAACCTCTAAACCTTTATTCACTTGCCTTAATTTAACACTAAATACATAGGTTTCCTTATCATCTGACCTGTTAATAAACAAATAAAAGCAATGTTTCTGCTGCCTCAACATGAAGGCAGTACTGGGGTACCAGCTTCCTTCCCCTGCCACTCAGATAAAGGCAAAATACCTTGAACAGTATGAACACAGCTGGCAATACTGCATCCTAATAGTATCAAAAATAAAGAAAAAAAACGCATGCTGTGAAATTATACACAGCACAAACATAATACAGGACTGACCTCCACAGCTCTCCTGTCTTTTATCGATTATCTCACAGCACTGGGGATCTCATTAAATCTAAAACCAGAAAAGTTGTTGTTTTGCCCCTACCCTTCCTAGTGCTACATTAGCGGTACCACTGTGGTATGGGGTTTAAATGGCAAGGGTTTGTTAGCAAGGGAAGCTCCAGCAGGGGCTTTTCCGAGAAGCTGCCAAAAGCTGCCCCATGTAAGACAAAGACAGTTCCAGCTGACTCTGAAACAGACCCACTGCTGTGCCCATCAGTTATTCTGGGAGCACCTCTTTGATGAAATATTTAAGAATAAATTGTGTTCCCCAAGTTGAGTTTGTTTTGATCATGACAGTAATTTCTGAGTGATCCCCTTGTCCTTATCTTTAACCACAAACCCTTCATTACATTTTCTCCCCCTCTCCATTTGGTGGAAGAGGAGTGACAGAATGGGCACATGGCTTTGCAGGCACACGGATGCCAGCCAAGGTCAACCCACCACAGCCACTCATGCATGGAGGTGCCAGTCCCAAAGTGTAGCACACACCCAGAAACTCAGGGAAGCACTCTGATAATTGTCTCTGAACTTTGAAGTGGCACTTTTGCATGCTAAAGTGCTCATGGACAGCCCATTCCAGCCACAGTCAAGTACTGCAAGGGTACACTGCTGATAAATTAAATGGGACAAGAATAAAGATAAAAAGGTGTATTTATGTACACACACATACACCCCCCCAGCTTCCAAAAGCAATCCAAGGATTCACAAGACTCAAAGTGCAATCAAGTTCTGGACCAATTTCCAGCCCGATTTTTTGAGTTTATAGAATCAATTTTAATAATGTTATCTACAAACTCATCTGAACCAGAAAATCTTGTGGGTGAGGCTTTGGCTGACAATGTAAGTGAACAAACAAATAAGGTTTAAAAGATGTCTAGCAGCTTTTAATTTCACATTGATTTTGGTGACTGGAAAAATTCAGATCGAAACTAGTGACTAGCTATATTTTAGGTAAAGTTACAGCTGTCTAATCCTGACCTTTTTGCTCTTGCTAATTTACTACTTTCTTTTTAACCTGTGGAAAAGATGAAAAGCCATCACAAACCAATAACTCATTAAATTTTACTTACCTTAAAATCATTATTGTATCTACCAAAGTTGACTCGGCCCATATTCTCTACCAAGATGTCCAGATTTGCTCCAGCTTGCCCAGTTATATTTATCATTAGTGATTTGTCCCTTTCAAGGACACCCTGAGGTATCTACATGAATTACAACAAGAAAAAAACAATAACCACTGAAAACCAAAAATGCTCTGTTAATTGTTTTTTTAACTTGCATGAAGAAATTAAATGTGACAAAGGAAAAAAAGAGTAAAGAAAACCCCTTTCCTCTCCGCCTCCTGCATGCGAGCGCACACACACACACACACACACAAAGGGCTCCTACATCAGCATTCACATTTCAGTACATCAACTGCATGTGATAGTGGGTTTTGATGCACCTGATTCACAAAAAACAAGTTCCCAAATTTAGTCCAGTGACTGAAAAGATTTTGGCAATATCAGTGATTTAATCATTGACTTCATCTTACAATTATGTGTGCACCAATATTTAGTTCTATTTATTCCTATTCCCACAACACAAGGAAAAATAAGCTTGACCTGGACACAAAGGTGATGAGAGTCAATATGGGTCAAATATTAACTAAAAAATTGACTGCAAAATACATGCATCTATATTAACTCTCATTAAGCAAGGCCAAAAGCCTGCTTATGGAATGAAAGACTAGGTTCACATTCTGTACAATAAACTTCTTTGGTTTTTTTTGAAACTGTGGTTAGGAGCCAGTTTCATAAGGTAGGACATAGGCTCAGGCTTCCTCCTTCTTCCACCCTCAAAGGAAGTAAAAAGAGAATACTAATAAAAAAATCTTAGCAAATACTGCAGAAATCCACCAAGTATATATCAGTATACATCAGTAACATATTCCATAAACCTGCAAGTAAATATATTCCCTAGGTCTTTTATTCACCTCAGTCATTAATATGTATCAACATTCAAATATGTCAAAAATGTTAAGAAAATAGGTACCCATGTTTCTTTAAATACTAATTTGAACATCTGGTATGAATCATAAGGAAGTATATACTTTCTTATTTCCTCATGTGATTAATAAGATCAGGGTTGCTTTGATGAGGAAAGGAGGAAAAAAAACCCAAAAACTTAGTCTGCATCCTCGACTTTCATGAAGGCCCCTGATGGCAAAAATTAATACCAGCAAACAATGTTTTTACCCCATCAACAGAGACATAGGCACGATCATGGACTCCATTGAAAGGCGAAGACAGTGGTGTTGGTTCCACACAGTTCTTTGGAAGTGTAGTTCTATACAGTACATACCCAAAATACTAGGAAAGGAAAAGAAAAAAGAAAAAACCCAACAGATTAATGAACCAAGTCATTCTGTAGTTTCAATTCAGGTCATGAATTAAAAATATCCAACATTTCTGCCTACATGCCTGCACTGAAATGCTAACTTTCATTCACTTCAGACAGTGACTATCACAGACATCATTTCAGACTGGAGTTTACTTTGACCTTTAGGTAATGGGTGACCTTTATGGAAACTGGTAAAAATCCCTTTATATAAAAAATCTTGTAAGTTCACTTCTCACCCAGTGCCCATAAATTGATATATTTATTCATCAAGTCAAAATTATCAAATTAGCCATTAAATACTACATGGTTTACATCAGGAACATTTTGGAATAATTTTCACTAAGTTCCTCATCAGGAATGGAAAAAAATAAGTCATAGCCATTCCTGAGACCTTAACAGGCTGGAGAGTTGGGTAACTAATGAACTTCAAAAAAAGGCAAGTGCAGGGGCCCTGCACCTGGGGAATAATAACCCCATGCACCAGCACAGGCTGGGGGCTGATCTGCTGGGAAACAGCTCTGTGGAGAAGGACCTGGGAGTCCTGGTGGACAACAAGCTGTCCCACAGCCAACAGTGCCCTGGGGGCCAAGGAGGCCAATGGTATCCTAGGGGCATGAGGAAGAACATGGACAGCAGGTCCTCAGCCTTTGTGAGGCCACATCTGGAATGTTGTGTCCAGTTCTGGGCTCCTCAGGAAAAGAGGACAAGAACTACTGGAGCAGATCCAGCAGACAGCTATGAAGATGATAAAAAAAAGTCTCTTAAGACCTGAAAATTAATACTTCAGAGAGGAGAGAAATCAAGGTGAAAGCCAAAACAGCACAGACACCTACATCCCCAGGAAGAAGAAAACCTCAGGTGCAAAACAGGAGCACTGTAGAATATGAAAAGTCATCCAATGTAAAAATATAATACTATTACTTGTGTGCTAGATAAAAGTATAAGACATGACATAAGAAGAGTAATACCATGGAGGGTTGTTCAAATAAACTGCACAAAATTACTGCAAAGTACCTGCTGAAGGAATCCTCACCTGCTTTAGCTCAACGAAAGTCAGTGGGTAAGTGCTTCTCACTGCTCCAGGTGACAGTCCATCAAGAGCCTCCAACACAGTGCCTGCCTGCAGCACAGAAAAGCCAGATATATGAAGGTCAGTAAGTTTCAGTCCAAATATAGCAGCTTGCACATCCAGCCATCAAGTCAGCTAGCTCCACGTGCCCAGAAAGTTAACAAATCTTTATACCATCCTTGCAAGCACATTTAAAATGCAATATAGCGGAGACAACAGAGTTCAAGAGAGAACTCCGAAAGAAACATGCCACGTGTATAGCAGAGTTTAAATAAAAACTGATGTTCTAATTTTGCTATGCATTCATAAAAATAAAAGTGACCCTTTATTACTTAACTAGAACTACCCCAGGAGTTTCTCACAAATGTTGTATAAACAAACAAAACTGCTCTGGATGATAAATACAAAGCAATATATTATCTAAATTTTGCTCAGTTATATTTAGAATCAAGATAGGGAAAATGCCACTGATTCCCACTGAGTTACTCTGGAATCATTCTGAGCTAAGTTTAATTCCATCAAGAGCCATCCAAGATGAATTTACCTTATTTAGTCTTAAATTATTTTAGAAACTCTAAGCCTGTAATTAAGTTGTCATATGTAAGTAGCTGGACAGGTTTTAATGAGACTGGGAGCAAGGTTTAAGATAGTCACACAGATAAATACCTTGCTGAATAAGGAGTTAGATGTGCACAATTAAATTGCCTTTTATTGCCATTATGGAATATTCTACCCCATCTACGATTCTCTCTCAAACACACTATCTGTTTTAGGTGAGTCAAAATGCACATAATATGCTTAGTGTCTTACAAGCTCAAAAAATCAATTGCATGTGATTTTTCATTAAAGATGACAGTCTGTTTCCCCAGAATTATCGTCACTGTTCAGTGGTAACTACACGTTAGATATTCAAATACCTTTCATATACAAGATTTACATTCAAATCCTTAATAAGAAAAAAAAAGGAAAAAAAAAGGTATTTAAAATCATGTAAAACTATACTGTAAGAGTACACACATCAGTACAAACTTCTGTAGGTACTTCAATAACAGAAATACTGAATTTTTGCAGAACTTACATGAAAGTTGTACTGAAATATTAAAATGTGCATACAGTATTTTGCAACGATCAAACAGAAGGCAGCATGAATTATCTACATACACATAATTAAGTCTGCAGTTTTGGCTGGGAGTTAATTTTCTTCACAGTAGTTAGCATGGGGCTGTGTTTTGGATTCTTGCTAAGACTGCTGATAACACATGGATATTTTGGTCATTGCTGAACAGGGCTTACACAGAGTGAAGAACTTTTCTGCTTCTCTCACCAGAGAGTAGGCTGGGGATGCACAAGAAAGTGGGAGGAAAGACAGCCAGGCCAGCTGACACCCCTGACCAAAGGGATATCCTGTGCCATTGGTGTCATGCTCAGCAATAGAAGCTGGAGGAAAAAGGAGGAAGGGGAGACGTTTGGCGTGACAGTGTTTATCTTGCCAAGTAACCAACACACATCAATTGTTCAAAAGGTATGTGATGTGGTACTCTGGAACACAGCTTAGTGAAGAACACAGTAGTGGCAGGGTTACAGCTTGGACTCAGTAATCTTAGAGGGTTCTTTTCCAACATTAATGATTCTGTGATGGAGCCCTGCCTCCCTGGGGAAGGCTGAACACAAAGGTAGTCGCAAATGAGCTCCTTATTTGCTTTACTTATGCGTGCAGTTTCTGCTTTACCTACTGAACTGTCTTTATCTCAACCCACAAATTTTCACACCTTTCTGATTCTCTCCCCCACCCGACTGGGGGAGAGGGTGAGTGGCTGCATGGTGCTCAGCTGCCTACCAGGATTAAACCACAACAACCATGTAGACACAGATCTAAACAGACTTCTGAAATGAGCTTGTCTTAACTCTAGCTAGGAACAAGCAAATAAAAGGATGCCATAAGTATATAAAAGGTAAAACCAACACTACCTGGAGGTGGGACACGCTCACTAGCCCACAGCTAAGCATGCTCACTTGGGCAAGAAGACTGCCGGTGAAACATGGCTTGCAACATTTTGATGAAAGTAGTTTGCTCTTATGTTTTCAGTTTAAAAGTTGTACCTAAAATAGCAATCATCTTTCTTACAGTAAAATTTCCCAGACATTCTAGACTGCATACATGGTCCACTCCTTATTTTGTGCTCCTCTAAAGGAGCCAGTAATGTTACAGCAATATCCAGAACTTGCCACACCACAAGAGAGATTAAGCTACTAGGTCTTCAACAGGAACTGTGAAGCAAGAGATGCACAAACACTGAAAAACGTAATTATAGAATTTTACAGTCCTATGGGCATTAACAGTCCAAGCCCTAGGTGGATAGAAAAACCAGAAATGAATACAAGCAGCATTAGGACATGGTGGGCACTTGAACGAGTTACTTAGCAGCAATGAATGCTGCTTTGTGCCTTGCTGACCTGAGTATTAGCAGCTTGTACATGTGCCTCTTTGACTTTTTTTTAAGTTCCTGCTACCAAAGGGGCTTGTGTTCTGAATATGGGTAAACCATGTATGATTCACTTAGGGATTGGTAGAAGCTTGTTTCTTTGAAACTTCAGTAGTTTATTTTTGTTCAGCTTTTCAGTCTTCGGCGGTACATATAAAAAAACCTTCAAGACAAAATCTAGTCTTGCTGCAAATTCCTGTTGACTGCTACTTCGTGGACAATCAGTACCACAAGAGAAATCTAACAGTAAACTTAAAACTTACAAATATTTTCAGGAATTTTAAAAAACAACCTGTAAACTGCTAAAAAAAAACCCAATACTTTTTTAATCCTCCAAAGCGAAGTCTTCAAAACCCAAGTGTAAGGTCAAGCATGAAAGAAAAAAAGAAACTAAACAGCTCCAACAGGAATATCAACTCCTGTTTGCTTAACCTCCTTCTAGCCCCAACACACACCAGCACTGCCTGCTACTTGCTATTGCTTGAGCTCTCCACATATCCTAAGACTTGAGTCCTTCTCCAGAACTTACAAGTCTGCAGGCTGCTGTGCTAGGGAAAGCACTTCCTCGTGATGAAGCACTTCTCAAGGTCCCCTGAGTGGTGACCAGACCTGCTCTCAAGTCTGCACAGCCACATGGACACATCACAGGAACTAAGATTCATTTATTTCCTTCTGGAAAGAATACTTCCCAAGTTCTGGGGCTTAAATCCTTAAAACCTATCATCTTGTTCACACTTCTGGAGCGCATCTACTCCAGTTCTGCCTTTGCCTGCCCTCATTCCTCATCTTCAATACTTCTCTTTTACATCTATGCAACAACATTTTTTCCTTATCACCTGCTTTCCTGCCTTTGCTCTTACATAGCAATGTGTTTCCAACATCTTTAACAAATTGTATTTTTCCCACCCAGGAGGACTTTTAAAATAAATCAATAGCTCAGAATGAACAATTGCCTCATCAGGGGAGTTGGTACTTAAGGACTGAACTGTGACACAATATCTTGAGGAAAAAAAAGATAGAGAGCAGCCTGCTCTGGTTACATGTACCTCCATAAAGTACATCATATGACCCCTGAAAATACTGCAGAGTCTCCTTTCTCTCATCGTTTCTGCAAAAGTGTCAAGGGAGCTGGTTCACTGGAGCAGATTCAATGCTCTCCATGGCAGATTGCCTGCTGGACCTGAGCTGCAGAGTGAAGATCCACACAGTACCTGTGTTAGCACTGATTGTCACTGCAAATGACATAGCTAGGAAGTTTAGTGTTACCAAAGCTAAGTGATATTATTTAGAATATTCCCTCGCTGATATTCACAATACATTAAGGCTTCTCCACACAACCAGGTGCACTGGAACTGGTTCCAGCTGGGGTTAGAATGGAGTTGGGAAGGTGGCTTTGGGCTGGCACAATACAAACCCTCTGTGATTGGAGACTCATCTTGTGTTGCAAGGTAACCCAGCAGAGTAAACTACTGCTGAAGTTAAGCGGCAGGTCATAGAGCAAAAGGCTGCCTCCTTCACAGAAAACAGTTCCAGAGGCTCTCAGTGCAGACGGCAGTGTATGTACAGGCATGACAGGAAACTTACATCTGGTGGTTTAGACATGCCATCTGCATTTCTAAAACTGATGCCTGGTGAGTGTAACACTTCCTCTCAAAAAATCAGAAAATGTAGAAGGTGCAGATCAGGTCAAGGATGCAATATCTGAGCAAGTTTGGTCATCTGACTCTTTTGTGAGAGTCCAGCAGCATTCATTTCTTGAAGGCATGAAAGTTCTTCATTCTAGTGAAACTGGACAGCCTTATCTGAGAGCCATGACCCATGACAAGATGGGAGAGTCAAAATCTGATAACTGGGCTGCCAAGTCCTTGCAACCAAAGACAGCAGCCACGGTGGTGGGCGTAGCGATAAGAGCCTATAATTAGTCACTACTGCCAGTTCAGTGAAACCTCATATGGCAAGAAGACACTCAAAGGTTGTTGAAAGTGATATAGATCTCTTTCAGCTTCACAGGTGAACTGCTTTTATGTAAAAAATACTTCTGCCCACAACTTGAGTGGAATGACTTGAAAATGCCTGCAAAGCCTTATCACTACTAAATTTTGCAATGCTTCAGCTGCAGAGATGAGATATATCACTAACTGGAAAAACAACTGCGAAATTGAAATTAAAGTATAAAATCAAAGCATTAGGAGTTACAGTATCCAGCACATCAACTGCAGTAACCCTCCATCTTAAAACTAGTCTGTGCCCAGCAGAAAGAATATAGCCTAGTTCGTACCTGCTGTCTCTTCTACTGCCCATTAAACCATCCACTTCACTCACTGCAGAAACCTAGGTCTCAAATGTAACTCACAAAAAATTGTTCAGAAAAAAGTGCTTGGTCCTAAAATGATGGTGCTGTGGTCAAGCCCCAGATACTTGTGAGCTGACCAGCTATACACCTATTGTCAGACAGGATATAGCAAGGCTGGGTTCTGAGTGCTTAGTTCTGGCTGCTTTTCCCTCGGCAGGAAACTGATTTAGTTCCTCATCAGCTACAGATCTTGTCAGAAAATTTATCAATAAGACTTTCAAATTTATCAAAATGTTCCACTTTCAAAATATATATGCCTAGAAGTATTTCAAATACGTATATCCTGCTTTTCCTTCTACTTTGGAGGCATTACCAGCTACAAAAACACTCTTTGTTGTAAGTCTCACGGTAACATTCCCCCAGCTACATTACTGATACATGAGTTATCTTTAACAACTATGAATCTGTTGTGTTAATAACATATTAATTTCAGTTTATCAAAGCTTCAGGCACATACTGCATTTTATAAACACTATCTTTTTACAGCCAGGCAAGACGCATTTGATCAATTTCTAACATGGCCATGATTCCTAGCTCCCAAGCTCTGCACCCTCCTTCCTCTAAGTTTGCTTTCCAGGTTTTCCTCTTTATTTTGCAGGATATCTAGAGTCTCTTGTGACACCCTCATGAACATTTTTTTATTAAAAGCAAACAGACAGCATTATGAAAAGATACACAGTGTATTAGAGATGTTAATTTACCTTCTGCAAGCGAACCTTCCCATATGCAAATTTGGGTGTTGTTGGAGGGATAAGACCTTCTGGTAACTGCTTATACTAGAAAGAGAAGGAGGAAAAAAACCACACACACAAGTTAAATACAAACACACTTTAACTGAATTCTTGCTTTAGATTTCACAACTTAGAAAACTATAACTTTGGCTTAAAGTAAATAACCTCCCTAAAGGTTACCGCTGCATCTAGTCTTAAGATGGAGATCTTTTTTTAAAGGAAAAAATCTGACTTGATCATGTATGGTGAACAATTTTTAAGAACTATTCAACAACAGGTAAAAAGCATAATGGACAAAGTGAACTATCAAAATTCCCAGTACCCTTGGAGCCCTCCTGTGGCTACAGCCTGAGTTACTCCTACTCCACAGCTTTTCTGCAGTCCTCTCCCCAGTTCATGGGAGCTTGAGTCAACCTTTCCAAATCTGTAGGACAGTATTTCCACCTGACCCTTCATCAGCAACACTTCCTTACAGGAATTATCTGTAATTAGCCTCTTGTGCCTTTCCTTTCAGTGTTACTGTATTCCACCACCACCACCTGCTACTCCATTACTGCCTGGGCTGGGGTCTTGAGAAACAAACCTGGAGACCACAGCTCCATGGGCCCCTGAGGTCACACCTTCAGCTTCCCTCTGTTCCTGCTCTAGACAACTGGTCAATCAGTCATAACAAAGAAATGCTCTGACCACCCATCTACTTCTGGTTTCTTCTTGTCCTATACTTTTAAGAAGATCACCTGAAATCAGAAGAGAGAAGGGATGAAGGGCCTCCACTCACTACTTTCCTGGACACCTTTGAGGTGCTGTAGACAAGACAGTGGCTTTCTGCCCACCAGTTTGGCCTTCTCCTTTCTGCACCTACAGCCTTCTTTTCTCCTTGATATCATCCCCTTCTCCTGCTCCTGCCACTGCTTAATAGCCACTCTTCCCCTCTGTTCCTTCATTAACTAGACATGGCCTGTCTGCATATTAGAGAAAAAACTTCTGCAGATGAGACACATATGTGAACAAGCGATCCAAGCCTTCATTTTAATAAACACGAACAAAAGACCACCCTTGTGAAGTGTCTCCATCTGCAAATTTGGTGACTTTGGAGTGCTTACCTTGTCAGGTTTGTTTTTTTTAATAAATTTGATTAGAGGTTGAAAGGGTTTTTGGTTTAGTTGGGGGTTTGTTTTTTGTTTTCAACAGACCACACCAGTATAATTCCCAATGCTATCCTGTGAACTGTCAGTTATGGATGGATGAAAGCCTGATTTACATTTCTAGTAAGAAGTGAATTTCTTCTCCTTTGTATTGGAAAGCAATCAAGATACTCAGATTTAAAGAAAACAAAAGTCGTATTCACCCAAGAAGAGAAGTCAAAAGCAGGAAATTTCAGCTTAAATAGTAAAAATTAAGAGAATGGTCTCAGCAATTGAAAGAAACTGTGTACTGAAATTCTTCATTACATTTTTTAACTAATGGAAACTGTAAAGGAAGACTTTAATGTTATCCTTGTAGCACAGCTAACATGTTGAACACAGTCATTTGTTACAGGCAACTTCATTTTCTTTCATCAGCTTCACCTCAAACTGCCACTGAGTAGATCACTTGTTACAGGTTTAGAATCCACAGCAGTGATAAGAAAGCTTCACTGAACATCTATGGACATGCAAAGTAAGAAACAAACCAACCACACCAAAAGATGACCCAATACATCTGAGGTTATAGTGAACATTTTACATCTTATCAAGGCTCTCTCACTGCACTAGAATACTACTTACATCTCAGAGAGGGGTCTTGCACCTTGAAGAAAACAACTGTGGATTTCTCTGGTGAGAAAAGCTGTACCAAGACAAGAAACTCCCCTTGGAAAGGCCATCAAAACTATCCCATCAATTTATCCCATCAGGCTTAGGGATAATGGTGAAATTTAAGAAAAAACACAACATAGCAAGCCTTTCACAGTTACAGAGATAAAGGCATTCCCAATGCTAGAGAAAGTGTAGTACACTTCTGAGAGATCTGCTCTCAGAATAAAAATATCTTCTAGTGAATAAAAATGTTGCTAGTATGCAACAGGATAGTGACTACAAGCTGAGCCTTTGGATTCACCTGTTTTTAAGCCTCATCTGAACAGCCTCCAATACAAGGCTATTTAAACCCAGACACAGGTTCCATGTTTTACTTCAATCTCCAGTTTGTGGAGACACTGTGCATTTTTACAGCAAGGCAAAGCTGGTCCCACCCACTAGCTGCAGTTTGTGAAAACACAAAACCAAGATGTGTTCTTTTGAGTAAGCCTGGTCTTTCTCACAGAGGCCCAAAACCTCAAAGTGAAGTTTGGGACAGACAACTAAAGCACCAAACTGCAGCACACATCGGGCTGACATCAGGTCATGAGTCTAAGCGGAGTGAATGGCTGTCTGATGCTGCAAGGTAAAGGCTCTGTACACTCCTCCTCCATCTCTACTCCCAGATAAACCCTTCCCACCTCCCTCTGCTCCCCTTGTGGCAGAACTGGCTCTCATCTGACTGAATGAGCTGATTCACCTTACTGACCCTGAAAGAAAACAAATACAGCAAAAAAAGGAGAGCTGAACCATGTCAGCATCAGACCTACACCAGTATCCTCTCCGCTAAAAGGGAGGAAGCCATTGGGACAGAAAGAATAGCTAGAGAGGTGCAAGATGTTTTGCTTTTTGTAATAAGAAGTTGCAGTTAGGTTGTCTTGTTCCATTTCACTTCCCCCAACTGCAGAAAATAGTAAATTGAGAAGTAATTTACACCAACACAAGAACAAGAGTGCACCAGGGATAGATGTTTCAAACAACCATTCTAAAAATGTCCTGGGGTCACTCACCATACCAATAACTTTTCTCAAGGCAAAATACTTTTCTGTCAGATCTCCCGCCTCGCTCAGGGGAGCATCATAGTCATAACTAGTGGGCTGAGGCATATAAGGCATATTAGCACCTAAGAGAGGAGGAAAAAAGAAAAACACATGGTTCAATACAACCAGTGGAAGATACGTTTTTTTTCCAAAGGTATCAACTTTCAGAATTCTTTCCAATTACTGCCAGACTCTGCTACATTTTTAGATTCAGTGTAGGCCTTAATGTTTGGGATTTGGCATAAATCAGTCAGATTTGATGATGGAGGATGTTGTCTTTGTGAGCTTATACCACTCTGTGAAATAATCTAAAAATAAACACATTTATCTGTGTTTCAACTGTTTCACAGCACTGAGTGAAGCAGAAGTAGCCTTGGCAAAGACAAATGGCATCTGGATTTAGCAAAACAAGTTGGCAAAAAACAAAGAACAGCTAGTGCAGTGCAGTCATGTCTTTTGCCATATGCAAGTAGGCACAACTTATTCTTTCACAAAATACATTACTACCTAATTCATAAACAGCTCCCCTCCACCACTAGTAAAATTTAAATAGTTTCTTACCATTCCAATAGGCAAAGTTAGTTCCACCTATAAACATGTACCTAAAAAGAAAAAAAATCAGGTTTTGCTGAACTGGGAAAAGAAATCCCCCCAAAATTAAGCTCTACTTGAACACACACTTACAGGTTAACGTTAGCACCACGTGCCAGGATTTCATTAAGTGTTTTAGCTATAGTTTCTGCGGGCACAACAGAATGACGGTGCCCCCAGTGATCCAACCATCCAGTATAAAACTCAGAATTAACCTGAAAGGAGGAAGGGCAAAAGAGGAAGGGAAAACATGAAGAGGGAACAAGAACAGAATGCATTGTGAATTAAGGCTCCTAACTGTAAGAGGGAAGGAAAAAAAACCACCTTGACTAATTTGAGCCATTTTTAAACTACTATAAATACAGCAAAGTACATACTAAATCAGTCCTTTTCAGCAGACTACAGGACAAAGGAATTAAAGGATTGTTTCAATAATTTTATAGGGACACTTTGAAAACAATTGCTTAAGCATCAAAGAGTACGGATTTCCTGGGAACCTGTCAGCAAGGATGTGTTTCAGACTCATGGCATTCAAATAAATGATAGAACCAACATATTCTCTGCAGAATAGCACACACAAACTGGATGTAATGAAAAATATTTCAAATTGCTTTCTAAACAACTCCTTAGTACAGAGATAATCTTGTACCCTCAATGGGCCTTCTCCCTTTGTCAAAATGGCTTCCAGTGTGCTCACATCCCACTTCAGCTTGTCTAAAACCTCTAGGCTAGCTGAAAACAGGAAGCAACTTCTAATCTGCCCTTTTAATTTTGCTTTTAACTTCCACCTACACACATATCTCACTAACTTATCTAACCATCCTTAGCGTTTCCGCTGCTTTGTAAACATTTGTCTTAGCAAGGAAAACTACTGAAACAAAGTCAATACTTTTTGAGACTAAAATAGCATTTGTAGAGCAGCGGTTAATGTGGATTTGACAAACACACAGAGAAGCTCCTCGATTCACTTTTTCTGACTTGGAAATTATGCTCTCATCAACAGGTCCCTAAAATTGTTCAATGCACTGCTGTCAACCCTTCTCTGATTAACAACTTCAAGATTAGAAGTGATACAAAAAGTTTAAGTGAAAACACATACCAAAGGGCCCTTCGGTTCACTGCTCCTTTGAGCTAAGAATGCTGCTGTAACATTGCCACCTGTAAACAGAAAGAAATAGAGAAATAGAAACTGGTATCTCATCTCCCTCCACTCTAGCAAAAGTCATGACAAGAAAGCTACTCCAGCAAACATAGGAATCAATACTTTTGATTCTGATGTTTAACTTACAAAAGTTACTTTAAATTTATGCGTGAACATATGCATGCTTGTGTATATGTCTTTGGTTTTAAAATACCTCTTTTGAAAACCCAGCTTTTCTCAGAAATGACATCCTGGCACAAAGAAGTCTGAGATGTGTCAGAATTGTTGTTGATCATTGGAAAATCTAAATCTGGGGTTACGTTACCAAGGCTACGGGGAAGAACAGAAACCAGGCAATTTCTACAGAGGTGTTTCACTTTTGATCGCTCCTAGTGGCTCAAGCCACAGTAGCTGGAAATAACCACTGGGGTGAGTGGCTCACCATTACATAAAGGATACAAATGAAGACATTCACAATTTCATTCAACTTGCAAGAAAACAGATACCTGCTAAGCACGTGGTTGGCTGTAGAGAGAATAATGTACAATAAAAAAAATGAAAATATGTGTCTTGGAGTTTGTTTCTTGTGCCTTAAGCCTATTTTGCCAAGTCCATGCAGTATACTAACATTTAAATCTTTAACTCTCCTATCAAAAGGGTACTGTCTGATCACACTACTGAATGGCTAAATGTTTAGCCACTCCTCAGGCTTATATCACAGCAAATTGTAGCAGTGTGCACATTTCTAAAGATGATCTTCAATAGTATTGGTTTTTTCAAATAACCTCTGGCTTAAAAAGAAATGTATTTGGCTGGCTGGATTCCAGGACAGACAGAAAACATTAAAAAAAAACCCAACATCAAAAAAGAACATTAAAAAATACAAGGAATCAATGCCAACTATTACTGTTAATTTTTAGGAGATATGTGCTATGAGCAGCGTAAATTGGTTATTCATGATTTCAAGATACAAGGAAGTGATTATGAATTTCTAATTGGGTGCTCACAGGGGATTCTTGTATGTTTAAGAGTACATCAAATACACATAAATGCCTGTTACCCCATTTAAGCAACGCTGTCAGATCTAAACAAGCAGTCAAATCAGTTTGTCCTGCCACAAATACACAGAACTCAGCATATTTGGAATCAAGTAGCAGTCTCCAACCTGGAGCAAAGTCCACTGTTGCATAAAGACCCTGGAGAGCCCCACATTTCAAGTGAAACTGGCTTGCACCATCAGTTGTGAAGAGCACCACCTCATCCCCAAGATGCTGGCGAAAGAGCTTCAGAAGGAAACGCAGGTAGTCGTAGTCACAAGCGAAGTAGCTCCCATACTCGTTCTCTACCTGTAGAGTAAAAGCAAATCAGTAAAGCCATAGCCAATTCAGTCTGCATCAGATAGCAGAACAAAGCACAAGTCCAACCCTCTTCTTCCTTTGACAGTAATATTGAAAATCTCATTTTAACTCCAGATCTGAGGAGCAGGAGAACACAAGACTCATTCCTCTCACCTGGATTTTAAAGTGGAGCCATCACTGTGCATAGCTAAGCCATTTTCCTTCAAAATTCCATACCCCCCAAAGTACCTACTTAGCTACAGTGATCATAATACAGTCTCTATTACATGTTGAGATCTGTAACACACCTCCTGAGCAGACCAATAAAACCACAGAGCAGACAATGAAATGATCAAAACTGCAACAAAACTGAACATTCAGAACAGAGACGTCTACAAAGGGCTCTCATAAGCCACAAGCCCTGCAATGGACTCAAAAGGACTTCAGGGAGAACTACTCTTCAAATACTAAGAGGTACACATCTTGCCCCTTTTCCAAAGAGAGGAACTTTTCAGCTCCAGATTCAACAGATTCCAATCCTGAAGGTCATTTCTGAAAATCCTGTTACAAGCATCTTATTTCTGCCAAAGAATAATTTTTCCCGGTGCTTCTGCTCAATAGACAAAACACAGTGTTCAACAAAATTATCTTGTGCATATCACAAGAAGGGTCCCTTATCCTATCCTGTGCCAGTTGGGGAGTTTAAAGAAACTGAAATAAAGCTTTTTTATGATCAAATACTACAAATATAGTACAATCACTCCCACACATCTAGAAGGAGTTTCAGACAGAAGCTACCCACCATGAACACACAAAATTGCATCCTGAAACATTTACAACTTAAGTTAGGTGCTAAATTAGGCTTACTCCATACTGCTTTTGCTTCTATCTAAAGGTATTCTTATTCCCTTTTCCCTTGTCAGATTGTTTCAGGCAACTGTAATGCATTTTGGCTTTATGTGAGAATTGCCATGAACCTCAGATCTAAAAAGCTACACAAGTTCCCTCTATTGCTTTATTTGACTGTGGGAAACAACTTTGACAGAGCAGATGAGTGCTCTGAGTTCTAGAAACAGTGGATTCAGTTCTTTAGGATAAGGTATTGCATCAGAATCTTGCAGCTATCTGAAACTTAAGAAATACCTGTCACACCACCACCCAAGACCCATGGGGTGTCTGAAAGAGCTGTATAAGCATTCATGCTGCTTGGTTCATCTGATTTTCAGAAAATTACCTGCACCATGATGATTGGACCTCCATTTTGATAGAGATAAGGTCTCATCTTTGGCAAAAGGACACCCATCCATCTCTCTACCGCTTCCAGGTAATCTGATACACAAAGTATAAATGTTTCACAACTTTTCTGCTTTTTTCTACTTTTGTTTTAAATTACATATGGGTCATCTTTATATAGTGTTCTAATTACATAAATTATGAACAGCATTTAATGAACAGATTGCTCTAGTACTTGAACAAATATGCACTTAAGCTTGTTTATAAATGCTTACAGTGCAGTTTGCTAAAAAATGAAAGATTTTAATACTGATCAATGTGGAAAATTATCAAAGGGACTTCATTATGCCTCACAGGTTGTCCTAATACATATCAACAGGAAGACAACTTCAATTGTTGATCTATGTGCTATTTTTTAAAATACATAATTTAACCCACAATCAGCAGAACTCAAGTTGGATATGATATCTATATATTCATCCTCTACAAGCATTCCAATAAACACATTAATCTCCTGTCTCATTCTTCCATGTCTGGTCCAATAACAGGAGCGCATGAGAATGCTGTAACTCGTCCTGGATTGCACACTGACCAGTCAAGAAGGATACCCATTATGAGTGGCTATGGCAAATCCAAAACCCTCAAAGCTGAAGCTACCTGACTTTTTCTCAATGATTCGTTTCTTAGCACCAACTTGACAATACCTTGGGAACTTTGTCCCCTGCTTTGTTTGTTCTACACACTTTTTGAATACACACTTCTAACTAAAAGTACTGAAGATTTCACTCACAAGAAAACTTGAGCTGAAATATGAATTATCTAGTAATGGCCTAGAACAGCAAGTTGTCTTGCTGCTACAGTGGACTTTTGATCGTCTTTTTTGATGCCTTTACCTGAATCAGAAGACCTGAGAACAATAGATTTCTTTTCCAACAGCCATGCAGGAAGACCTCCCTGGGAAAAGAAAGGGAAACACTTCAGTGACATTTTTAGGAAACCTAAGAAGAATTTAGCCTTTTATCAAGACATATACTGAAAGACATATACTGAAAACTGGTTTTCTACAAGAAAGTAGTAATTCCTAATGTAAAAAACAAATACAGAGTAAGTTTGAATTGTAAGAAGTCACTTAGGATGCATGGATTTTATTTAACACACTAAACCAAAACTCTTGTCTAAGGATACACCAAGTTTGTCTTCTTTAAGAAATACTTGCACTAGATTTACCCTAGAAGTGAGCTGTTACAAAAGGTTGTATACCATGTCCCATTCTGCACAGATGTAAGGTCCAGCTCGCAGGATAACAAGCAATCCAGTATCATTGGCAAGCTGCAGGAAATACTCTAGATCTTTGCCACCAAAAAAGTCATACATGCCCATCTGGGGTTCGTGGTAGTTCCATGGGACATACCTATTAAGAGAGAAAATCACTTCCATTAGGAAACTGAGACTAAATCAGAATTCTGAAAAACGACTATTTGCACTACATGTCCCCAAGATCAGTAATGCTGCTGATCCTTTGGATCAGTAAAAGACACGAGTAACTCTACGGCCTTTCTTCTGTCAAGTAATCCAGATGGCAGAAGGCATTAAAATTAATACTGAAATTCGGGTTATGTCTACAGGAGTCCCTATCAGAGCAAGAACAGGTTCTGGTAGTGCCATTTTTAAATCATGATGTCTGTTCCAAAACTAAATAAACAGTTTTGAAGCTGGCAGTGCATCTGGCAGCTGCATAGTGGTGGAAGGCTGATGAGGAGATGAATGTGGTAAACCACTCATGAAGGAAGAGGCCAAGAACGAGCTTGCCCAAAACAGCACATGACCCTTCACGAATGGAACACCCAGCTTGCACAGGGAACACCAACCAGGCTGACAGGTCTATGCTGCTGCCACTGCAAAGAACCTGAAAAACACCTAAGCCTCAAATGATATTACATCTAGGTCCTGAAAATTTCCTTTGAGAAGGAACAATGCAAATTCTGGAAAACCACCATTGAAAGAACAATTAAGTTGTGAGCTGTTAAGGTGCCCAAGAGCTTGGACAAAGCAAAGCTTAATTTCAACTAAGTAATAAAGGTGCCAAAAGAGCAGATCACCATTTGAACAAACACGTCCCTCCTACCTCCAGGACTTAGGAGACCACAACCTCAGCACAGAACATCTCACAGAAATAAAAAAAAATACATTTGGTTCCAAGACAACAAAGAAAGAGTAATCTACCAAATACCATGAGTAGTGTTGTAGCTGATGATCCCTGTTTGACAACTATGTTTTGTTTGCCATGGTACTAAGTGGCAGTCCAGCACAGACAGACTAAAATTAGGGATGAGTACACCCTGAGCAAGGATTCAAGAGAATGCAAAAACTCATTCTTCTAAAATTTCTAAAATTCACAAAACTCTGTCTAGTCAAGCAAAGAGCCTCTCAAGCAACATTTTTCTTACTGCCTGGGTTTGTTAGTATGTTGTTCCACATTTAATTTTGTAAAAACTACCAAAGAGGGAAAGAAAGTCCCCAGAACAATGCTTTCAATAAGGAAGAGAACCAGGAACCCTCTCAGGACTACACTACTAAAATGGCCATACACAGACAGACATGCACATGAACATCAAACACAAATATAATCTTTCAACCTTGGTGAATATTATAGCATCTCAAATAACAAAATTTTAAACCACTGTTTGAAAAGATAAAGTTTCAAATTTGTGTGCCAGGATGGAGTCAAAGCAATGCCCTCAAGCATCAAAATGCAGATATTCCCCTCTATGTGGTATATTTTATTTCTGTGTCAAGCTGCTCTAATTGTTTCTGAAGCACAATTACTTCACTTGTAAAACAAACTACATGTGCATTTAATGAATTTATGAACCATGTGAAAATCTACTCATAGAAGAGTTTTATGAACTTGTTCAGAAACAAGTCTTAAGGTTTAAATAAATTTCATACTGTCTGAGGTGAGGATGAAAGGGTTTCTCCAGCTCCCTTAAGCTCAAGATGAAAGAAGATAGAAAAATTCTTCCAGAAACAGCTTTCATTTATGTCACATGCTTGACCACAACACTGGAAAAAAAAGCAGATTCTAGCAGAGAAAAAGGGAAGAAGAAAAAAACTTATATGAAACCGTTTTTTTTTATATAATGAATCATGATAAAAATTTATTTTAAACACTGGTCTAAAAATTGTTACTAAGACACTTTAATCCCGCAATGTATTTTCTACAGCTAGTGATGGTCTCAAATAAAATTATGTTACTTTGAAATTGTATTCTTCAATGAGTATAACTGTTACAATTGTACAATTGTTAGTTGTATACCATTGTCAAAATTTAGCCAGTTGTTAATCCTGCAGTGATTTAGCTACAGAATAATGAATTTATAAAGGAAACTCTCATTTTTCAAACTTGAATTATGGTATTTCTTCCGTATTTGAGTTTTTTATGCACAAGATATTTCTAAGTTTCATGCTATAACCTTCCTTTCTTTAGAAGTCACAGATTTTCTTCTCCCATTTCAGAGATTATCAACAGGGAAAAAAATCACTCTTCAACTTCCTTAATGTACAAGGTAATTCTTTCTGTAATACCAGGAAGGGATTTTTTAAATAATGTAAAATCAAATAAATTGTACTACTTTCATAAGTCAGCATGCTAGTTAAATTACTCACATATGAGTCTTTAGGAACAGTAATTCGTGTTTAAACTTTAAATATTCCACATTCTAAACAGCAGCTCCTTCATACAAGGACTCTATATAGGTTTACATCTTTCTGCTCATTAGTCAACAAATAAAGTAAAACAAATAAAATGCTCGATATTTTTTTAACTTTCTATGATCCTGTAAAGGTAACTGCAGATTCTTCCAAGAAGTGTCAGCACTGATCAGCAAATCCTGTATATATCTTCAGCCCCATCTAGTGCCTAATTCTTTATCTGCTCCGTACAAGACAAACCCCAAACTTTCTGTGCTTTCCAGATGCCTTTGTCAGCCAGCACCCATTTCCAGTTGGCAGACCCAGTTCAGAAACTGAAAACAAGGACAGTTACCTGAGTGACCCAGACACTTCTGCTGAGGTGGGAAGTAAGCACCTCAGCATCCTCCTCCACCATCTTCTGGGATGGCACACCAACCACAACATTAAATTTCAACACGCTCTTTAGAAGGGTAGGCCTTGATCTCTTAGGTTTTAATATAAGATCAAGCTTACTGTCATCTGTTTTCTTATGTTCTGCTATTGCTTAAGGTGCTACCAGGTGCAGACAGTTATATCCATGTACTGACTTCACCTGTTCCAGAGTCCAGGAGGAGCTGCTGCCTCAGTCATGAGCTGAATGATGCATCAAGGCATAGAGAGCCTTTTGGAAAAAAGGCTGCAGAGAACAGGAAGGAGAACATGTCTGGTTGGCTTTGTCCACAAGGTATTTACAAGCACAATCCCACAATATAAGGATCCTGTTTCCCTTGAAGTGGTAAACTTCACTGGGAACGCCTTGATAAGAACAAGGAAGGCTCCCATATTTCAAATTATAGCAGGACTGTTCCTGTCTTATGGAAAAAAATCCCAAGCAGCAAAATCACAGCCTTCAGATGTGGCCTCAAGATTTCAAGTCCAACTATCACATTCTGCCAGAAAGTCTGGCAGTGCTGTTGCCCATTCATTCCAGAATGACTTCCACACTATTTCTATCTCTGTCCTTTGCTAGCAGTATTACTGATCCAGGAAAAAGTATGCAGAAGAAGAGAAAACAAAAACACAAACACACAGAATAATTTCCATTTCTTTACAAAAATCACACAAAATCAGAGAAGATTTCTTTGGAGTAATATGAGTATTTATAGCTTTATCTCAAATAATCCAGACCAGTAAGATTTGATTATTGGCAATCTTCAAAGGAAAACAAAAGGGGTTTTTGGTCAGTGAGGTGCTTTTTTAGTATCAGGAGAGAAAGAGTGATTAGTGTCAAATGGAAAGAAACATGCACTGGGTTCTTGAAGAAAATGCAAGGCACAGGAGCATTTCCTGGTTCTAAAGCACAGTTTTAGATTTATCTTTCACCATAGTAGAAAAAATCCAGAGGTGAGCAATAATAGGAAAGAAACTTGGAGAATCTCAGTCTGCTCTTAGAAAAATAAAAGGAGACTAATGAAGCTGTTATGATGTGATCCAGCAACAACACCTAAAGCCACAGGTGCCATAATCACAGCACCTTTTGTGCCAGACCAGACACAGCTCAGCTCTCCCAAGGCCAACAGAGATAAGCTGTCAACAGCAAAAGAACAAATTTTTGCTTCTTCCTGCACAGCAGAAAGTAAAGCAGAGTAAGGGATCTCAACAAGGGAAAAAAGCAGAAAAGAAAGAAGGAAAAAACCCATTATGTTAGTGGGAGATCACAAATGAAGAGGGTGAAAGCAATGAGGAGAAACCCAAACTGGCCCTGCAGTAATTTTGCCATTGAACAATGGTGACAAGGGGAATGGAAAAAAATATTCCTATCTCAAAATGCCAGTGATGCAGCAGAGACATAAAAAGGGGAAAAAACAAAAAAGAAAAAGGAAAAAAAAAAAAGAACTGTTGGAAAGAGCTGGAAATGAACAAAGGGCACTGAAAACACATGGGTGTTGGAAGGAAGGAAGAAAATTAATCAGATGTAAGGGAAGTATGAGACACTGGATCATAGGAGTCACAGAGCCACTGTCTGGACTCAGGCTGACCTTCAAGCCAGACACCAAAAGGTGTAATTTTTCAGGTCCACTTTTATTTCAGCAAAAAGTAATTACCTGGGCAAATCCAGCAACCTTGCCCTGAGCAAATGTGTTGCTTAATCCCATTGCTCTTATTAATGTGAGCAAAGACAGAACTTGATTCTTTAATAGAAAACAACAAAAACAACCACAAAAAACACTCACCAGAGAGTGACTGCATCATCCTAACATAGGAAAGAGTCTTAAGATACGCAAAAAAATAGAGAACCCTAAATTTAGAAAAATTCAACTTTTTCCCTTCCCCCACTGTCTGTTCTTTACATACTAACTGACTAGTCTCATCCCCAATTGTACAAAGCAACCATGCAACTTGCAGGTCTAAAAACAATACAGATTTCAAGGGTGAGAAAGGAGAGGTGGTACAACACTCTCACTGAGCCTACAGGCTCTGCACTGTCAGAACATGCCCTTTTTATAGCACAAAGCAGGTGGTTTCAAAGAGAAGCTCTAAACTTTGCAATGACTTAAGAAAAGAAAACCAACCTGTTTGGGAATTACAACCATCGCCTGAAAAGACTGTGCCTTATACATCTCCACCACTTCCCTTGTTAAAGAAGCTATGGCAAAAATAAGAGCAAGTTGAATTTTTTTTTAATCTGTGCCTCATCTGTTGAATTAAGTACACAACCAGGTAGAAAAGACAAGAAAAATGGACTAAGGGTTTTGGACACACACACAAAACTGAAAGCTGTTTAAACTTTTTTTTTTTTTTTTTTTTTTTAAAGTACACCTAATTCCCCATCCATTTATCTAAATTTAAATGCTCCTGGTGAAGTAGCTTGAAATAGTTTTTAAATGTTACTACAATCTTCACCAACATTTTCAAGGCCTCTGGGTGACACTAACCCAGGCTGTATTAACGTTATTGTCTCCTCTCACCTAGTCTGCTTTTTTACCAGGCAGTACAATATCCCTGGCAGAGGCAGAGCACGTACAATTGTTCCGTAGTCGCCAAAGTTCACAGTCCAACAATTTATTTCAGGTCACATTTTCACCCTGGGTTGTGAAGCAAGAGGTGTTGACTATCATCAGGAAAACAGACTGCTGGTTACAACCTGCCCAGCTGCCCCCATTTATGTGGTTAAAGGTCATCCTGTACCACCCTTCACTTCTCCAGAGCTTCCTCACCTTCCTCTATTACTGAAAAAATAATAAACAATTAACAATGGCATCATTCCTCCTAATGACTTCTCATACAGCTCCCAGGATCACAAATCACTTGGAAAATGAACAGCTACTCACGTTTGAATGGCATCAAGCCCTGCCATCTTCATCTTCAACAGGCGGTCCTTCCAGTAATACAAGGGCACTCGCGAGTAGTGAATGCTACCGGAGATGTAACGGAAAGGTTTCCCATCCTTGACAAAGCAGTTGGAATCATAATCAATCCCAAAACTCCTCTCAGGTACATTCTGTACACAGTAACAAAAAAAAAAAGACACAGCATAAATTTTTTCTGCCTTGAAAGACACAGAGAACAGGCTAAACAACATCTCTGGGTTGTCTACAATAGAAGATACAATGGTCCTAAAATAAGAGAGGGTAAATGACTTTCCTCCAGCTATCTCTAGCCCACCTGAGTCAGAACAACAAATCAGCAAAAGACAGCCAGTGCAATGTGTTACAGGATAAAAGAACAAGGAAACTAGCAAATATAGTTCAAAGAAAACACACTCCCTCCTGAAAAATGGAGAACAAAATTGCTAAGCCAATTTGTCTATCCCTAGACTGTCATTAAACAGAGCAACTGAGGTTTAACAATACGTTTCAAGACTACAAATTCCAAGGAGGAAGACAACAGCATGTTCCATCCTCAACAAAGGCATTATTTTACAGAAAACCTAAAAAAATGGTGGAAAATGCCCTAGATACACATAGCAATTCAAAGCATTCTGCCAACAGAGAACAAGTGAAATTGTGTGCTGGACGTGTAACAACAGATATGAGAGGATACAGCAGAGAAACAGGAAAAGCAAGGAACTGCCAAGTGCTGCACAGCAGATGCTTTTTATGCTCTGTTTCCACAAACATGGACCCATTCTTAATATTACTTAACTTTATTAAGATAAATAGATCTTGACTTAACAAAGGTATGGGCATATCAGGGCTCTCCAAAACCAGGACCACACAGAATTCAGAAATACAACACAACTGCTCTGGAATAACTGCTGTAGTAACCCCAGGCTGTTAGACCTCAAGCAAACTATTGCTGCAGAGGATGCACAGGTACATACAGCTGCTTACTTCCTGTTCAATTTAAACGTATGTGACTTTTTCCTGATCTTTCATTTATAAACTGCATCTTGATGGCTGGGCATGCTGCACTAGGATGGAATTGTTCTGTGTGTACCCATGAAGGAAACTATTCACCCTTACAGACACCAAGCAGATGTTTCACATTCTTCAAATATTTTGACTCTAGGGCACTGTGACAAGTAACAGCAGTAATGCAGAGCTGAGTGCTTCAAAATGATCATGAGCGAGTGGAACTCAGAAACCAAACGCAGCAACACAGAAAAGAAACCAAAAAAAACCCATCACTATGGATAGAAGCACTTTACATATCAAAAAGCTATTATCCCTGGAAATAAGAAGAGGCAAAATAAATTGCTGTGGTGTCCCTCTGTAAGAGGATTTTAGCCCCCTTATTCAGACTAACCACATTAAAGGGTCTATGGAAAAGACACTTGTTCCATTCATGGCAGAGAACTGTTGAGATGATAAATGCTGAAAAAACTGTTACATGCCCTCAGGGACAGACACTTCTAGCAGAGAGCCATGGCTATCTTAAAACAATTAAAAGGAGGTATTAATTATTAAAGTGGTTATCATTGAACCAGTTACCATTTAGAAGTCAGGTTTTTAAAGCTGTGACCATGGCTGTAAATCACCTTCCCAACACATACACTTCCTGACAGTGTTATTACATGGGTGAGGAGAGGGAGGAAGCTACCAGAATACTTGAATTCACCTCATTCATCATTCATTGTAAACAGACTTGCTTCATGATCAATTCTTCACCATTACTTCATTGTCAGCGGATGATCCAGGGCTTGCAACAAAAACAAGAGAGTTTTCCTCATGAATTTGTCTGGCTCTGCCAATACTGTATACTCACTGTTGTGAATATGCAGGGAATTTGTTCCCACTTTGTCTCCCTAGAAGATGGGGCAGTGGGTCTGCTCATTTGGTAAGCAACACACACCAAGCACTGCTTGGGATGCCAGTTCCTTCATACCAAATCATATCAGTGCCCAGCTGAAAATTCACACCCTTACAGGCAATGTTATAATGTTGCACTTTACATCCTCAGAGCATACTCACATGGAAAAGAGAAGAACTAAAGAATTTGTCCTTACTTAAATCAAGCAAAAGTTTATTTTTGCAACCTTAATGCTATTTCAACATTTTATAATGGTTGAGATTATTTAATTTAATCAAAACTATACTGTTACATGTCTCTCGACATAAGATTTTTTCCCATCTTCAACACACAGAACTGTTTACTAGTAGCAAAATCTCTCACTCTCCAAATTTACAAAACAGGAGTGTTTTTTCTTATTTAGAAAGCAAACAAATGCAGGTATAAATCCTCCATCTCTGAAAATTTTTAGTGTCTCTTCACAGAACACTTCTTTCTCTACCTCAAACCTTAAGTATTAAAACTGAGAAGCACAAATCACTCATTTTCTTCTGCTCCTTTTAAAAAATTGTCTTAGCAACCTTTCTCTGCCTTCTCCTTTTCTCTGCATCACATCCTCACCCCAGCTGCCTGCACCTTCTTCCACTAGTAGGCTTTAGGCAAATAAAATAGTGGCTTTTCTTTCCCACTTTCCACCACGCCTCGTTTAGCAGTGGGGGTGTTAAGAGTTTCTACAACTAGTCAGGTTTATTGTTGGTAGCTTTTTGTTGGTAAATGGTATGACTGTGTTAAAACTATTCAGCACAAACTGCTGCAATGCATACTGGTACAAAATAAAAGGTCATTAGAGGCCTCATGCTTGATTATAAGAATAAAGTTTTATTAAATCCCAACATTTAAAGCATTTCTTATACCACAGTTTACATATTTTCCAATCCATTCTATAGTAATTATATAATAAATATAATTTTCACAAAGTGACAATACTATTATATTCTGCTATTAATTCTGACATTAATTAACTCCTCCTCAGCCCCCAGTGAACTGGCCTTTTATAGAATGAAATATATATTCATTTAGTTAAGTTCTCCAGATTAAATACATTACACACACACACGTGAAATTTACAAAAAAAATAATTAAAAATTACAAAATAAGCAGCACAGCAATTTTTTTTCATCTGAAATACTGAACACAGGTCTGAATTGTGCACATTCAAATCAAACTGGAAAAAGTATAGAAAGAACCTTGAAGGACAGTTAGAGATTGCTGATTAGAGACATTATAGAAACGGTTCATTCCTTTTATCAAACAGAAAGTTTATCTAGGATACTTTCCATTCATAATTAAAAAGCAAAATAAGAAAAGGCTTTCAAGTCTTTTGGCACAGAAAGAAAATATTTTAAGTAAGAAGTAATCACCAAGAAGACAACCTTTCAGAGGGAGAGATACAAAAATAAAAATGGGAAAGAACTAAATTACATCAGGAGAACTGAATAGATTTATGAAATGACAACATGACCACTCCTAAAAGGATGCATATCTGCTTCTGAAAGGATACATAACTATCTTCCAAGAGAGGCACATACAAAGTAAGGAAGAAATTCTGGGATGGAAGGATCCCTTCAGCTACGTTTTTGCACTGACTTAATCAGAATGAAGAGAGAAATAAAAAAGGCAGGAAAAAAAACCCTAAATATACTAGTAACTCACTGAGAAGCTGACACGATCTAAAATCAGTCGCACAAATGCCTCCTGTTGAGGAAACTGGCTTAACAATTAGCCTTCTTAACGTGGTAAAAACATTCAGTGCAACAAGTGTAAAAATCCTCCTGGACTACTGGCCAGGTGAGAATACTCTGCACCACTAAACCCAGAACACAGCTCTTAACTGAAGGCCTGTTGATAAGTAACCAGAGGGTTACAGGCTATCAAAATTCCCTCCTTGTAAGACCATCTGACACCATGTCACCGGCTGCAAAAAGCCTCAGATGGCTCCCACATGGACAGTAGGCAGTATTGAATACACATGGAAACTTTAGGATACTTAAGCAGATATTATCACAGAATCATAAAAAAAAAGTTTATAAAATTATAAGTGATGGGAAACAAAAATTATCTGGCAAGCAGAAAGCATGGCTGGTAAGGTATTCAGTTTTCAGACTGAAAGAGGATTGACTTCTCTAACAATTCCACTAACCTTTGTGACACATTTACAGTATTTCTCATTATTCCTGAGTAAAAATTTAAGAGGTTTGTACAGAGAAGAAGGATACAAAACCAGCACAGGAATTAGAAACTCTGCCTGGGAGATGTCTAGAGTGGATGAAGTCAAACCTCAAAATTTAATTTATAAAAACCCTCAACTTGACAAAGTTTGGTACTTTTCAAATGTGCCCCCATCTATCTCCTTTAATATGAGAAAATAAGCTGAAAAACAAAACCAAGTGTTTATGGTTGTCTGGTTCAGGATCACACAGGAAGGCAGGAAAAGACTGAACACCACAGCTCTGGTCTTCCATCCTCAGTCTCCTGGATAAGAACTGCTCTCTTCTGCCCCATACTGTGGGTCTGCCTGAGAGGAACAAGGGCAGTGGTGGGCAGAAAGGCAGAGCAAGGGAAAACCTGCAGCTACAGCTGCAGACTACAGAGGCAAGACTCCCAGGTTCCAATTGTTTGTGATATTTCATGCAGCAACAATGAGGGGGGAGAGGAGGAGAGAGAAGATGTACAGAAGCAAAGTGTTTCATTAGCCTGGACAAAAGTCACACATTATTTTACATCCTGGCCTTCTTAAGTGAACACAAAGATACAGAAACAAGGATGTTTATACCCATTATTCTCTAATACCTCAAAATTCCCATAATTATGTTAATTTATTATAAACCCTTCTATGAAAGATGGGAAGGAATCCTCCATCCCTCATTATCCTGTAGCGGTTACTCTGCTATGTGCCCATCAGACAGCCAGGAAATGTTCTATGGGAAAGTCACCTGCTGCAGTTTAGTCTGATTAGAAGAGGACATAATTTACTTAAATATTCAAGCCTTTAACAAATTTCAAGCATTAACTTACTTGCATTGTTTGTAAATAGCATCTACTTACTCTTGCAAGAGAAAAATAATGGAGGAGAAATTAGGCAGAAAGAAAAAAATACAGAATGAAGACAAAAGACACTGAGTATTTCAGCTTTGGAATTAGTGCTTTATATAAGGAGGTACTGTATGCTCAGATAGAAACTGAAGTTAATTTTGGATTTTTCCTCATTTGCTTTTATTAGAGCTATTTTCAGTAAGCAATTACAGGATGCCCAGCTATTCTGGGGAAAATGCCTGAGAAAGACAGCTACTTTTACTTTCTGGTGTCAGTCTCACCAACTTTTTAACTGGACAAAGCTGAATTTTAGAACTGATGCCTGTAAACTTAGAGTACTAGTAAGAAGCACAGACTGGAAGCCCTAGTGCATGCTGCAGACAGCGGCAGGATAAAGATATCCAGCCCCAATGAAAAAAAAAACAAACCCTAAACTATTATTCACTTCCCACAACAACTCTAGCAAAAGGCTCCTAGAGTTTACATACTCAGTGCCCATTCTTGCAGGCCTTTCTGCAAAACATGCATAAGTCACTTCACTGCACATGCTCAGAACTTCACCTGCTCGAGATTTGATAAGGCAGCTGCCTGATGGATACCAAACAGTGGAACATGAAGCAGCTGCAGGACACAGCTACTACTAAACATGCACAGGACACACGCTATCTCCATGACATCAGTGTTATCTTTAAATGCAGAACCTCAACAATAATGAACTCAAAGACCTAATTTCTTCAGTAATTTAATATGTCCCAAATTTGTTTCATAGGCCCAAGATACAGTTAGTGTTTTCTGCTCAAACTTAACAGAACCTGCTGAAGTTCAGCCCAACACATTTTCTCTGGCTTCCCTGAAAAATAATCTGCTTTATAGTAGGAGAGCCAATATACTGGCCAAAAAAAAAATAAAATTCAAAATTAGAAGTCTGTCAAATGGAAAACTCCTCAAGGAGAACGTAGAATAATCTCTGTTATTTCAGCTCTGCTGCCCAGCCGCATGGGTATTCCATAGTACATCGTCCCTGGGCTGACGTAGACGAAGGTATTCTGCCCAACTTGGTACAAGCCAACAAAGAATGGATTCAGAAGATAAGCTCCAGCATTTAGAGGGAAAATCTGCCCTCCGTGAGTATGGCCAGAGAGAATTAAATTTATGTCTGGTCTCTCCTGAAGGGCCCACTTTGCAGCAATTGGCTGATGAGCTAAGAGCACTATTGCATGCTCACTGCTACAACCTCTGAGAGCTTTTTTCAAATCCATGCCATGTCCCGAGTAGCGCAACACATCCGCTTCAATATCATCCACGCCAGCCAGGCAGAACCAGTCAGAAGTGCTCTTTGGTGAAACAATCTTCACATTCTCATTATGCAATGGCTGAATGTTAAATGATTTTAACAGCTCGAACCAGTTGCTAACATCTGAGGTGTAGTACTCATGGTTTCCTGTGACAAAGTAAGTTCCCAAAGGGGAATCAAGTTCTCCAAGAGGCTCAACAGCAGGTCGTATGATCTTTGCTTCAGCATCAGATAGGTCCCCAACAATCACGGTGATATCTGGTTTTAAAGCCTTAACCATTCTCACTATCATGGCAAGCTTGGTCTTCCCAACTGTAGGCCCCAGATGGATATCTGAAAGCAACACCACTTTCAGGTTATTCATTGTCGAGGGCAGCTTGTGAACTGGAATCTCCACTGAATTCACAGTAGGAGGCTGGGAAGCATTTAACAGCCCAACAACAGTCAGCACAACAGTAAGCAAGACTGACAGAACTGGTTTCAGTGCGGTTCTGTTCTTGTTGCCTGTGCCTGCCTTAGTGCCTCTCCCAGCCAAGAACTTGTAAGCCTGCTCTACAGAGCCTAGAGTGAAGAGGAAAAAGATGAGAATAATATAGGCCCCCAAGCAAGTGTAGGCAGCTAAAGAAAAGAAATAGGGCTCTTCTGCAACAAGAAATAGCAATGTAAAGAAGCTTGAATGAGCCAAAACTAGAAACATGAACACAGCTATTTTCCACAGCATGAAACAGAAGGAGCTGGCAGCTGAAGACCTGGTGAACGTGGTGACTGTGCTTCTCCAAACATGAAGAGACCCCATCAACATGAGTGTATTAGCAAATAGTGCCATCTGCAGCCTTAGAAGCCAGCGTCGCGTCCTGAAATCGAGTTTTTCTGCCAGGTAACTCCGTGATAGCATCATGGAGAAGAAAACCACTCCTGCAGCCACTGCAGCCTTTGCTTCAATGGGCAGTTGCTTGAAGGAGATCATCTTTGCTTCCTGACTGTTCCCTTCTGTTCTGCAGAAGTCTCCAGTAGTCAATAATGTGGTTATGAAGGGATGCCTTGGGTCAACAAAGCCTGCAACCAGGAACCAGTAAGAGCCACTTTAAAATATTACACACATTCCCTTTTTCCCAGACTGCAATAAAGGACTGTTACTCTACATACTACACAAGATGCTGAGTCATGCAGAATCACTATCATAAAGACACAAAGGAGATGTCCAGAAGTCGAGTAAATCAGACAACAGAAAAGACTGGATGCTGGAAGTCCCCTTCCAAGCTCCCTGTCTGCCTCCGTCAATCATTTCTCCCACACACACCCTTTTCTTTTAAATGCTTTTTTCTCATCAAGACTTCCTAATAGTAGATGGCAATACATCACAACAGGGATGCAATGAGTCCTGGGAACATCCATTATAGCATTTGTAAATCCCATACATGTTCTGGGACTAAGTTGCTTCTGGTATTAACTTAATACATAATTTCTGTTCGTCTTGCCAAGCAGTTGGCTCCACTGAAAAGTAGGCATCACCCTACATCATTCTTACCAAATGCAAGAGGTCTACTAACACATGCTACACCATTAGCAAAATCCCCAGTGGAACAGATGCAACTTGGCCCCAGAAACTGCAGATGATCAGCAGATATCCTTGCCTGCTGTTGTGAATCAGATTTCTCCAAAGCCCTGAAAATCAGTAGGATCGGTGCAACTCGCACTCTGTTTTGCTATTCACTTCCAGCTCACTTCCACAACATGTAGAGTTTTCCAAGACTCAACACCTGTTCTACTATATCCTGGTCTAACAGGATGCAACCAAGTTGAAAAGTGATTAAAATAGCACACCCTGCTCCTTTAGAGGGAAGCACAGAATCTAATGCATGTTTGCTCACATGTAGACTGAAAACAAACAAGCAGGCATCTGTTATGTTTGAATGGTAGCAAAATTCCCTGGTTTCCTCTGTATTTTTCTCAGTCACAGTGTTTCTAATAATGCTCAGGTTGCATATTTCTATTTAGAAGAAACCTATTGTTTTATTTTAATCATAGATGAAAAAGTTTGGAAGTCTTTCATAACATACAATAGAGACTATGTCTGACATAACAGTCCCATAACAGCATACTTATTTTCAAAACACTTCTTGTCTCTCAATCCACACTTAGAGAAAGCAAGCAATCATTATAGCCAAAAATATCTCAGAACTAGGGCACAAAAGCAGCATTGTAGGGCTCAGCAGTGAGCCTAAGCTCAGAAGTCTGCAAACCCCAGTTTGCCAGGTTGCTTATCTGCTGCATATGCCCTTAAGCTAATTTAAAACAACAGCAGCACATCTGTGATGGCAAGACCCTGATCTACTTTGATAACTGGACCAAGTTTTAAGAAGATCCTTTCCTTCACTGCTTGTGGCAGGGAACTGTGGGCTGATAAAGGAAAAATTGCGCTCGCCAGCCTCAGCTCAAGCCCTCTCCATTGTTACTAAACTACTCTTAAGAAATAGTGTTATTTTACACATATGTCTCTACAGAAAATACAGAGCTAGGAAGATAAGAGCATGAGAATGCTGTATGGATTCAAGTCCATAGGTCCTCCAGGTCCAGAGGTCCTCTATTGCTCTAGGCACCATGCAATACTCTGTCTAGACAACAGCAGCAAGAAATGCTGTTTTAAAAGAAATGAAAGTACTCTGGCCATAGTCTGTGGTCTGCTCCCTCATACTCCGTCAGCTGACAATGCTGCTACACTAGGGATGTTAGAGGGCAAATCCTTGCACAGTCATTTCTGGATGTTGTTTATGAACCTGATGTATTTAAATTTGGCAAATCCATGTTTTTTTTTATCTGTTAAGTACTGTCTGGTTCTACAACCTCCCATGGCAGCAAATTCTCAAAACTATGTATTTTTACAGTATTTTATCAGTTTGAAACTAACCTATTAAATCCCCTAAAAGTGCTAATACTACCGAGTTTGCAGAGTATTTGTTCTCCATTCCTCTTGCCTGCCACCTTCAAAATATTGGAAGGCTCAGCCACAACCTCACCCCTCAGAGATCACACTAATTGTGATTCAGTCTTCCCTTCCATAAGGTCTTACGTGATGTTGCTCTACTTTTCATACATCTTTAACCACCTGTGCCCCATCCAACTACAACATCTATCAAGGGGATAGTGACACTGCCGCGAACTCGAGGCATAAACCACAACTGTGGAGCCTGAAGATTCATCCTTAGGTATTGCATCCCCCGGGACAATGCGGCTACAACAGCATCTATGGAAAACAGGAAAAACCCCTTTCCCTCCTCTCACACACCCACAGGATGAACAAGCTTTCCCACGGGATCTACCAGCAGTGTCGGTACCGGTTTACCCACGGCCCCGCGTTGCTCCGTGAGGCCTCCACGGTTCCTGGGCGCGCAGGGAGTCCCGGCGCCGGCAGCACCGCTCCTGAGGGCGGCACCGCCAGCCCTTCCTCAGCTCCGGCGGGCCGGGAGCGGGCCGGCCTGCTCGGGAGAAGGGCACGGAGCCCACCCTGCCCCGGCTCCGGGATCTCCCCCTCGGCGCAGCCACAAGCCCGGCACCCGCGCCCTGCGCGCCGCCCACGAGCCCTAAATCGCTCACGGTTTAAAAAAGGACCGAGGCAAAGCGCCTCCCTCCAGCGGCGGGAGAAGGCCCCCAGCCAGCCTTCCCTCGGCCACGCCGGCCCCCCGCGCCCCTCCGAGCCGCCCCGCTGCCCCCGGGTGTCCTTGGCGGAGGGGGAGGCGAGGCGGGCACTCACCGCCGCCCGGAGGAGCGCGGCCAGGGCGGCCAGCGGGAGCAGGAGCCGCAGCATGGCGGGCGGCAACCAGGAAACGGCGGCGTCAGCTGACGGCTCCGCCGGGAAACGGCCGCCGCTGGACGGGCATCCCTCCTCCTCTTCCCTCCCCACCGGCACCACGGCAGCGGCGCTCCACCCCTCCGAGCTCGGCCTCCTCCTGCCCTCGCCTCCCGGGTCACCCCCCGGGAGCAGCCCGTCAGGTGCGCCTCAGGCCCTGCGGCTGAGTGCGCTGCTTCTCGTGTTAAAGCGCTGCCGTGCAAGGTCAGGAGCTCACAGGAGACTTTGGGATACAACCTCCCATACTGAATACATCCAAAGATTTCTCTCACACAGCAGTTTCCAAGATGGAAAGGTCTTGGTGACCTTTACCTTCCCTGAGCAGCCCATCATCCTGACGGGAAGCACTGGGCCGGGGTGCTCTCTTTCCCAAGTTAAAGCACTGTCATCTCTTTCGGGAGCCCTGCACTAAAATGAAGAGATATCGTCCAATGCTGTGCACGTCTCCCACACAAAAGGTGCCAGAACCAGAAAGCTGGTTCTGGCCTTAACCTCTCGTGGCCAGACCATCATCTGCAGCGCCACATACACTCCGGGCGGTGCAAGGCCGAGGACTTGCCCCAGCTCCCCAGAGGAATGACAGAACAGCCGCCTCTGCCGCTTTGGCTGGGCAGAAAGAGGCACTTACCCAGGGGACCTCACTAAATGGTTCCCAGAGCGGCCTGAATTTTGCTCACTTCATATTTTAAACTTGATTGCTTCATGGTTGCTGTGGCCAAGAAAGTCACAAATCATCACTTTGTCCACAAGTCTCTCTCTTTTAACAAGCAACAAATTAAGGGCACCTTTCCCAGTCAGTTCTCGTAGTACCTGTACCAAGAGGTATAGGTGTTTCAGGAATCTTATGGATCTGTTTTATCAACTATATTAATTTACAGGTACTTCTAAGTTACTAAAAGGCTAATTTGTTGGTGGTGTCATCTGTCTGGGTGGCCTATAGTAGACTCCCACAATTACACCTGCCTTATTTGTTTGTCCTTTAATCCTTACCTGGAGGCTCACTTATGCCAGTGACTGTGCATCTCTGGGGCTGAGCCAAAGCTTCTAAGCTCCTCTTGCTTGTTCCTCATGCTGTAGAAAGCACTTCAAATGCAGTTCTTTGTACTCAGTGCCTCACGTAGCCTACTAAGGATCTTGCTGGCACACAGTCTCTCAGTCTTTGGTGACTTCAGTTCCTTTGCTCATCCCTGGTGAGCCTCATTTTATCCCTTTGCCCTGCACACGTCTGCAGGGAGTTAACTCAGGAGTCAAAAGTCACAGTAGGAACCAGCCTACAGTGTGAGTAACAAAGCCAGTGGTTCTCCTAAAATAGTAGCTGGACCTGAGATGTGTAAAGATTTTATATCCCTTGAGAACAGATGCAGCCAAAAGTATGTTTACTCTAAAATGGGTACTCCAAACTAGGCAAGCAGGCACAGGCAGCTCCCAATTTAATTAAGAATACACAGCAAAGGAATATGGAGACCTGACAGGAATGAGAACATTTAACACCAGCCTTTGGGGTCTGGCTTGTCTGTCCCTGCTTGCCAAGTGCTCTGTAAAAGGAGCTGCTGGTGACATGGCTCTGTACATGAATTGCTAAAACATTCCTTGCCAGCAAACAGGAATTGAGTTCACAGACATATCTATATCTATCTATCTATCTATCTATCTATCTATCTATCTATCTATCTCTCTATATCTATATCTATATATCATTTGTGGTAGAAACTAGATAACTGTGTCTTCAGTACCTAGACTTTAAACCTGTCCTTTAAACCTTTTTGTGGAGGAAAAGTGTTGCTACACTTAGGGTGCTGTAATTAATTTTTTTTCAGCTGTTGATAAGAGTTTACCTGTGCAGGCCTGGGTTGATACATTTTTGTGATGCATGTTCTAATTGCCAGGGCCATTCACAGTTTTCAAGCTGTTTTTTTTTTTTTACTTTAACTCTTCACTTTTCTGAAGAGAAGGAAAAATTTAATGACTGTGTACCCATGCTGGAACAAGAAGACCCTTTTTTTTGCTCATTATGGACATCCCCAGGGACCCCTGTAATTTACATAAGCAAGTAACCTGTCAGAGACACTGATCTCACTGACTGCAAATATCCTCTTCATAGAGAGCAGTGCAGCCACAGCCTCTCCCCTAAACAGACTCTCTGAGGAGTTATTGAACCTCTCAAAAAGCCTGCTTGGAATGAAGCAGCTTAATGTCCTCCTTTTACCCAAGGAAAGGAAAATAGGTATGCTAAAAGATAAATTTACTGCAAACACGGTGCACTTTTCACTGTGAAAAAAGGAAACTTCTTGGCCAGGCTCAGCAGAGGATATAACCCTAAGTTTTGTTCTGTTTCTGCAAAGTCTTTCCAGCATCTGATCAACACATCAAGCTAAGTACTTCTCTGCCTATAAATGAAGAACTTTAAAAATCATCCCCAAATTGTGCCTAAGCACCCCAAAGTTAAAAAGAAGACATAGAAGAAATGCTGGTGGTTTTAATTTTCTAACTTTAAACAAAATAAAAAACAGTGTTTCACTTGCAAGTTCTCTTGATGAACATGAAAGCAATGTATTTGTAAGGAAAACAGAGATGCTTAGTTTTGCATCAATATGAGCTGACAGGAAATCACAAGTTATCTCACAATGCATGCTGGTATTGCATAGAACCAGTTTGGCAGAAGCTTGGTAAGAGGACTAACATTCACATTGCTTCTCTTCCCATTCTTGTGGGCAAAAAATCTGCTGTTTTCAGCAACAGTCACTTAACAAATGTCATGTGGCAGGAAAGTAATTAACAGAATGAGCAGCTGCCCGTGTTCTGGTCTGTTCTGGTCTGGAGGTTTATCTACCCTGGGGGCTTTTAGTACAGTGGGACTGACTCTGTAAAGTGGTAGGTTAAATTATACTTATTATTTTGCTTCCAGGGAGAATTAAACTAAATCTGATAAAGTCACTTAAATCCTGAACATGAGGGCTCAGATTCATGAAGGAGGCACCAAAGGATGTGAAGATCCTTTGCATCAGAGACTTTGCTCATGGGCATGCCTTTACCCTACTGCAGTTAATGTAGCTCTCCCAATGCCAAATAAGCTTGCATTGTACCAAGGGCCAAACTAGCTTGAATTAAGGATAATTACTATGGATCCACTGTCAGGCAGCCATTTGCAAGCTCAAAGTAACTCATCCCTAATCCCAGAGACCATGCCTGTGCTTTCACATGTGCTTTCCTTAGGAGGTGCCCTGGGGTTTGGCTGATATCTACTCCCCATCTTCTGTTTTGCCACAGGTTGGCCCAGGAGGTGGAAGAGGCTGAGTCCTATGCAGTGGTATCATCATACAGATCTATGCCTATTTCATGAAGAGTTTCAAGATGACAACCAATTCTTAGAGATATGCAGACACCTTAGGGGAGATTTTGCAGTTGAATGTGGAGTATCCTGGGCACCTTCCCCTTGGAAGGAGATGCTTTGCTGCTGGCATGAGCATGGTGCCAAGTAACAGCAGAGTCCAACCCAAAACCTAGCCAGAATCACTGTTTTCTCTATAACTGGAACTGAGCCTGAACTGCAATTTGGAAATTTCCTTGAAGTGTGATTCGAACGAGCATTGGTCACAGCTGAACACCATCATTAAAGCAAAACCCTGCAGAGAGGGGAACTTAAATCAGATCATTTGCATGCCAGCTTACCAGAAAGAAGACATAAGACGTGCAAGTTCATACTTTTATTAACCACTTCTCACTGCCTTCTTTTTCAAAGTCTTCCCTGCCACATTTTTCTGGATGTCACATAAAGATGTGCCACCAGTAGGGACTTCATGGGACTGCCTGCCATCCTGCCCTGGGTCTTCTGGCTTTCTGCAGCAGGAATAGCCTGGCCTTTCCTCTTGGAGGTGGCATACTTTTGTTTTGCTCCATTTTGCTGTTGAGTGCAAAGCACCTGGTGTTGGGGGTGTAACAGACCCTGTGATCTTGGCTCCTGCCTGGTGGCAGCCTTAGCAGGCAACACTGGGAAGCTGTGACCATGTGTCAGCCTGGAGCAGGCAGGACTAGGCTGGGCTCCTCATTCCTGTCCCAGCCTCCCAAAAAGACACTGGAAGCTGCCCAAAGGCACCCAGTTCTTGTTCATGGGCATTTTTTCTCCCCAGTGAAAGTGTTTTGTGGCAGGACACAGCCTAGGAGCAACTCTGGTTTGCCCTGTGCTAGATGATGCACATGAGCAGAAAATTGATGGTACGTTGTCTTTTTGGTAGCAAAAGAGCTTACCAGGAAAAAAACCCAAAATAAAAATAAAAGAAAGAAGAGATTCCCACCTGTTTATGAGCCACTTAAAACATGAAAACCAGAGAGTAAACAGTCTGTGACAGATCTAATCAGGCTGAGGCCCCAGGAACACACACTCACCTCAACCTACAATAAGCGCTAAGGTTAATTGTAGGTGCAAAGAGCAAATATCACATGCAGAGTGTGACTCCTGGGTGCCACATCCAGACTGCGCCCCCTGCAGCAACTGTCCCAATGAGTCCCCTCACTCCTCCGCTATTCAGGTCTCTCTTTCCCACAAGCAGCCTCCATGGAAAAGAAATTGAATTACAAGTCACTTTTTTTTTCCTCCCCCACCAAACTGGCCAAGTTACAATGATCTTTGTGCTTGCAATTTAAGGTAGGTCTGACAGCTAGAAGAAAATAACATAAAAAAGCTCCTTGGGGATATACAGCTCTGGACTCTTCACCAGATGCTGCAATGACATGTTAGAAGTGAGTTCTGGGGAGAAATCAGGAGCTCACTGACTGCTGCCAACCACAGCCACAGGCGCTTTTAGTCAGCCCACAACTAGTCAGAGGGAAGTCAAGAGTATGAACATGGGCCATTTCCTCATAGAGGAGGTTTGGCTCTATCCACTTCTGCTGTAATCTCTGCAAGGCAACCTCTCAGTTACATGAGCTCCTTTTGAAGGGGTCTGGAGTAAAGGTCTGTGCTAGTTGAAGGTCCCCAGTAGCCCTGACCCACCTGTGCTGTCCAGGCTTCATCCCCAGGCATTATTCTAGACAAGCTACTGTAGAACATGAGGAATATTTAAGTGCATTTGTCTTGCATTGAGCCCACCAGGCTCAGCTACCTTTTGTGATAGTGGACCGACCAGAAAAGCAATCTGCAGCAGAAAAAGCCCAGTGTTTTCTTGTTTACTGGGGCTTAATGATCAGCTTTGCAGGCCAACAGCAATAAGTACTGTGCCTAAACTCACAGATAAGAAAGAGAACTTGCAGGCAGAGATTAATCACTTGCTGCAGAGGATACAAATATTTAATACTGCAAAGTACTACTAAAGCCAGGTGCTTTTCTTTCTTAGTTGCTAGATAATTTAAGAGGAACATTTCAATTTTTCTCATCGATCTCTTGCAAGATACAGTGCTTTTAGATTACTTTTTACATGTGCACACTAGGGAATCTACAGCTTGTTAAAAATGAGATGGCATTGACTGTAGTACATCGAAGGACTTAATCAGCACAGTGCCATAGAGAAGCTGAACACCTAGTGTAGGCTAAATGTAAATTTGTAATATGAAAATAACTAAATTCAAATCAGTGACACCAATTTCTGTGTGGTTTGTTCATGTTCCAGACAGAGTTGTTTCAAAGAGTTGAGGTTTTTATTAAAGGTAGAAGAAGAAGAAGTACAAGGAAGAGTGTCACAGTCCTGCTTCAGAGTTGTTTCAAATCAGTTGTTTTCCCCCATCTTTACTCTCCAGGCTACGGAGCTTCCTTCAGGACCGAGGAGTGATCTGGCTGAAGATGGCAGCTGCAAGTGTAGTGAGTATACAGCTATGTAACTGTTCATCTCCTTTTCCTTCCCCCCTCTTTGTCTCCATCAGTTTTCTGCCTCTTTCGAGCCACTGGTACCATCCCAACACTTTGCCTCTTCCCAAGTTGGGCATTTTGCTTTTTGTTATGTATTTGAAGCCAAGCAAATCATATTTTAAATTATCTGACAGAGATAATGCTTTCATCATCTGCCATTTTAATAACTGAAGTTGGCTGGACATCGTGAGCTGCTCTTTTGTGAGTTTCTCCTTCAATGGGTCATGGTTATAAAACTCTGCTGTGCTGCACAATTCAAGCAATCTGAAATTAGCTGTTTCACTGGCAGCCTTTGCACTTTCACATTTAAATGTATTACATTGAGCATCTTCAATTGCATCTGGTGGAGAGGGGAAAATGTATGCTTTACTGAGCCTCTCAACGCAAATTTACTAGATGTCCTGTTGCAGGTCACTCATCCTGGTAAGTGTAGCCTGGATTACTACAGGAATAACAGCATGGTGCTGTCCCTGTGTGAAAAGCAAGTGAACAGCACAGACTTCATGTGCGACATGAGGCAGGTCAGGCAGTTTGCTCAAGCCTTCCTGCCAGTGTTTTTCTGGCTCATCTTTGCTGTGGGCACAGTGGGGAACACCTTGGTCGTGCTTGTCTATTGCAAATATCACTTCAGGAGGAGCATGATGGATCAGTACCTGCTGCACCTGGCCATCGCTGACCTCCTGCTCCTTTTCACCTTCCCCTTCTGGGCCCAGGCTGCTTCCAATGGATGGATCTTTAAGGACTTCATGTGCAAAGTTGTCAACAGCATGTATAAGATCAACTTCTATGGCTGCAGCTTGCTACTAACCTGCATCAGCTTTGACAGGTACATCACTATAGTCCAAGCGATGAAAGCTAAAACTTGTAAGCAAAGATGGCTCCTGCGCAGCAGGCTCATGTGCCTGGCTGTCTGGCTGACATCTGTGAGCCTGTGCATCCCAGAAATCATTTACAGCCAGAGCACACAGGTGGGTGATGTAACAGTTTGCAAAATTATGTACCCACCAAATGTTGGTGTGATCTTCAGAGTTACGGTCCTGGCCTTGAAAGTCATCATAGGATTCTTCCTCCCTCTCTTTGTCATGGTGATTTGTTACGCCCTCATCATCAAAACCCTCCTACAAGCCAAAAGATTCCAAAAGCAGAAGTCACTGAAGATTATCACCTTGATCATCACTGCTTTCCTCCTTTCTCAGTTCCCATACAATATTTTTTTGCTGGTCAAAGCCATCAACACTTACACTGGGGTGGTGCACAGTTGTCAGGCTGCCAACCAGCTGGACATTGGACTGCAGGTCACCCAGATCATCGCCTTCCTCCACAGCTGCCTCAACCCCTTCCTCTATGTCTTTGCTGGCGAGCGGTTCAGGATGGCGCTGGGCAGGATGATGCAAAGCTGTGGATGCTGCTGGAGCGGGGGCCAGGAGCACTCCTCTGCCTGTGACAGCCAGGAGCACAGCTCAAACTGGTCCTTTGCCATGCTGGGGAGGCGGCGGGTCAGGAACTCCCTGATCCTCAACACTCACTGGACCTCCTCTGTTATGTCTCCTCCTTCCAAAGTCATCCTGTAAGTTAGTCCTCACCTTCTCCTTTCCAGACAAGCACCAAGCTCTTTGGAAACCACCTGTATACCCCAAAGATTAACCCAGAGAGCAGAAAGGGTTGGGGGCCTGTCCTTGACGTGTGGGACCCAGCTGAGGGTTGCTGGCTGAGAGAACAGGAAACATTTGGCAGATGGGAACAAAATGGAACTGTATTTGCTATAAACAGAACTGATAGATGTCAAAAACTAACCTTTGTGACAGCTGGCCCATCTGCAGCTCAGACCACAACCTGAAATAACAAGTCTTGCAAGGGGTGATAAACCCAGCTACGGCAGCAACAGAGGCAGATGAAGCATTCTGTCCATAGGAAGCAGCAGGAGGGGCTTCAGCCTTCATTTGCTGTCATACCAGGTTTCCCTAAGAAGGTAGCCTGACTTGGGAGCCCTGTCAGATTCCTACACCAGATCCAGTCAGGCCTTGAGACTGACACTGGTTTGTTGCAGTGAACAAACGCTGCTCTCTGTGCCTGGGCAAATGCAACTCTGGCTACATAGGAAAAGAAAAAGAAAAGGAAAACCACTTGTTCATGTACATAAAATGGGCATTGCAGAATGTAATCTGTCTTTCTCCTGTATTTTAGCTTTGTGATGTCAGGTATGATGGGTCCTGTTTTGATACTGGAGACAAATCACCCCTCACAATAAAAAATTAAAGGCTTCAGAGGCATTGAATTGTCTGTCCCAGGAATATTTGCTGTATGGTGAATAGCTGTCATAAACCAGAACACAAAAACCAGACCCATGGTTCAACTGGCAGTCGCCAGTTATGCACCAATATCTTCGGAAAATATATTTAACCTAGGGCCAGCAAGACAGGGAGTAATTTTTATTACTTACTTAATTAATTAATTAATTTCAAACCTAAAGAAATTTGTAATGAGACATCAGGTTGTGGAGACTGCCATTCCCAGAAGTGGTGTGCTGTGATGTTCCCCAAAACCTGAGCCCACGAGGCATCATTTTTCTGTTCCCCCTTGCTCATTCTCTCACAGGGACATGGCCTCCCCTGTCTTGCCTGACCACAGCCTGCACCTCCCACTCTTCAATTGCAGGATGTAGTGCTCAGAAGCCTTTGTTTAAAATAATCTCATTTAACCTGGTTTGCTTTATGGCACTTAGCTCTTCCAGGAAAAAAAGGGTTTTTTTCACTGTGCATTTATCATTAAAGCATGTTGGTAAATGAGCTCTCTGCAAAGTTTGATGCTGCTTTTCTAGCTAATAGGGTACACCTGGGCAGATGGGGTTCAAGTTTCTTATACATTTATTAGGATTTTTTTTTTTTAACTTAGGAAGAAAAATGGTCAAAGATGTACATATTTTTTACTGTATGTGTAAGAAGAGTGTGGGAGGGTTTTGTGATTTGTGCTGAGCAAACAGAAGCCAAAATTAAATAAAGGTACTGCCACATACACCAAGGGGATGAACTGGTTGTTTCTTGCCCGTACATCCTTTCCCATTCAGATCCATACGTGTAATCTCTTTGCAATCACAGCATTTACCCCTCTAAAAAGAGGCCAAAGGAAAACTTTGCTAAGAGGGTTTATTTCAAATATCTAACCCTTGTGATGTGGAAGCTGCAGCTGAGAACCCCACAGGCACTGGAGCAGGTTTAGGCTGCTGAGGCAAGGGCTGGGGTGCAGTCTGGGGAGGCAGGGCAGGGGAGGAGGGAGCACATTGGGGGCAGATGCCTTCCCATAGCAGCTCAGCCCCACTACCTCTTCCTGAGGCTGGGGGTGATGGTGCTCTTACACAGAGGGTTCTCCTGGCCCCCAAAGAGCCCTTGAGTTATGCAAGCAATTGTGCAAGCCTTAGCTGCAAGCTCCTCTTCCCTGCACTACATCTCACCAGCCCCAGGAACTTGAACTTCGTGGGCATCTCACAGAAAGTAAAGCTTCTTTAGTCTCTAAAACGCAGCGAGAAATATTCATGCTTGATCAGCAGGTGAAACTGCTGAGGGTGGTGAAATGGCAATGAACTTGTGGCAGTTTGGGATGGGATGGGCTTGTTCCTGGGTCATGCACATCCTCCTCTGAGTCAGGCTGCTCCCAACACTTTGCCAGGAAAAGCTGGGAATCAACCTCCCTGGGAGCAGTTTTCCGTCTTGGGTTCTGTTCCACCATGGCTGCCTGCAGTCCAGTAGCTGCTGGTGGCTCCCAAAGCTGCTCTCACCACACAAACTCAGGAGGAAGCTGCCTCCCTGCACCCGTCTGGCTGCAGCCTCATCCCCAACCCTTTTTGTTGGTCAGCACACAGCAGGGATTCAGTCATGGAGGTGTTTTCTGCCATTACTCCCTCTTGCATCTGCTGGGGGCCTCTGTCTGCCAGCAGCACAGCTCCTTGTGGTCAAACTCTTCTTAGGCTCCTCTGTCCCTCTGCCCTGATATTTTACTTGGATTTATCCTACCACAATCCCTCTTGTACCTGGCTCGGGTGTCCCTAGCCTTCACCTGATGCTCTCTTCCACGGGAAGTTGATGGGAGGTTTCCTCACAGGCAAAGGGTATTGCCTCCCCTGCCCTATGAGCAGTCCCAGGGAACTCATGCTTTACACACAGCTCTAGCAGGATGGGCACCAAGCAGTTGTTGGAAGTCCTGGGAGAGGCCTGAGATCTTCTATAGCTTGGGTCTCCTCCCTTCTCTTTGAGGCCTTTTTTTCCTAGATGATCCCAGTTTTGGGCTGTAGTCTCCTATGCTGTTGCTCTTCTTTGAAGAGCAGCTGGACTCATCCCCGCCTCAAGTGCTGAGTTGTGGTGCAGGCAGTCATGCAGTGAGACACCAGCCTGCCTGTAAAACAAGGGCAGGAAGCTGGGAGAGCCTATGAGAAACTTTCACTCTCTGCAGGCAAACCTGCTTAGCTGCTGCCTGCTCTGCCTGAAACAGAGACGTCTCTATAGAAGCACCTCTTCCAGTGTTGGGGTCAGAAGCACAAAAAATAGGCCTTTACCTGTGGTACCTGGCTCTCACACCCAAGACAACACTGAGTTTAGCATAACACCGTGGAGACAGCTTTTAAAGTTAAGTAGAGAAACTGGGATGTGTGTAAGTTAGAGAGAGTTTCCTTAAGTCACTGGGTGAAAATGCTAGTTTAGGGTTTAAGCTGTATTAGAAAATAAGAGACAACATGGACAATTTAGGGCATTGTCCCTTTCTCCTTCTTCTTCTTCTAAGGGTTTTTGGGTAATAATGAGTGACTGTATAAAGAAATCCGCAGTGCAGTACACAGGTGTCGGGTCATTGGGTCACTAAGAAAAATAACTTACTCAGCATTTGATTATTGGACAAATAGACACAATAAAAGACCTTGGAAAGATTTTTCATTCTCTGTTTTGCACCTTTCTATCTTAGTGTATGTAGCTCCTTGTACTCTGTATATATGTAATATAGATAAGGAAAGAATAAACAACTGAGCCTGAACAGGAGAAAACATCTCTCTCTCATTAATCTCAGTCCTGGGGAAAAAGAACCCAGCCAACAATGTCACACCCCAACATTCCAGAGAGCAGGGAAGTGATGGAAGAGTGTGAAACTACAGGAATTTTTACTATATTTGGACTTCAAAGCACCTCTGTGACACTTCAAGGACTAATGCAGAGGATACCACGACCTTGTGACATGGTCCCCACAGAAAAATGATATCCCATGTGTGCCAAGGCCTGTTCTTGGGGCACAGACTGAGAAATATAAGGCAGGAGTAGGGTTGGGAGAGCCCTTCCCCTAGCACCAAGGAAGAGGGTATTACCCAGTATGGATAAAAATGTGTTATTGGAGATGGACACAAAGACTTTCAATGGCTGCAGCACTTCCCTGCAGAGCTGAGGTACAGCATGGTATGATCACTTACACAGGTACTGGCTATATGTAAAATTCACTCTTTGCAGGTCCCTCACACTCCAGATTAGGCTTTGCTGGAGCCTCTCTTACAGGGAAGCTTCTGAATGTGGAGGCAGGACTCCAGATGCCTCAGGAGATGCTCTTAAACTTCTATTGGTAATTGTAGCTTTGAAATGAGGGGATGGCACAATATAAATTTAATAAAAACCCCAAGTAAATTATACAATCATCCAATTTATCTTCCACACAAGGATATCTCTACAAGGCAAAAAAGGGACAAATATTCACAATGATAAAGAATTTTATTCTTAAATTCCTGAGGTTAAAAAAGGAAAAAAAAAAAGCATCAAGAAAAACATTCCAATGCAACCGTTTACATTTCTGTAACTGTACAGACACACGGGTATACATGATTTTTCCCATATCTGGAGCAGGAAGTTTGATGTGAATAGGGCTTGCAATTCTTTGGCAGTTAAGACCAAAAGATGCTTCTGAACAAGTTACAACCTCAGTGATTGAGCATAATTAAAACTATAGTGCAATTTCAGTTTTAGGAAAGAAGACAGATTTTTGTAGCTTTGCTATTTTGTAACATGGTAGACTCTTGTGCAATACCTCTTTCATTTTTCATAAAGAAACATTGAGTAATGTTGAGTAAAGGAACACTGTCATTTTCTTGAAGAAACTACATTCTCTCCTTTGCATAAACCTCTTCATAACAAAAATCTTACCCTCCATATCTCCTTACCCTTTCCAGCACCCAGAAAAACATCTCATTGCTTATGCTGATCACGATGTATAATCTTTGTCCTATGAATGTGACATCTCCTTCAATTAATTTCATGATCAATTTAAAAAATGTTTCACTTTATTGCTTTGCTGTAGATAATAAAAAGCCCACTTCAACAAACCACCTGAGCACCTAAAAATGGATAAATGGATTTTTCAGTATTGCTGGAATAACTCACAACAACAAGCATTTTATAAATGGAAGAATGAGGTGCTTGAATGAAATAATCTCTTGCCTGCCCTTGTGCAAAGTTCTTTATTGGGTTTCCATGATTCCAGTAATGAACTGTCTGGGACATTTAAACAAAAGGTCTCTACTAACATCTGTATTCCTTTCCATTTGCACCTTACCAGCCTGGTATTTCATAATTTGAAACTTTTTCTCCTTAAGTACTATCTTTGGTCAGAATCAAACATTTTCTTTTCATCTTTAAACTACAGGTTCTGACTCTCACTCTTAGTCGTCTTTCAAAGAGAGGGAAAAAAAAAAACAAACCACAAAATTACTCTCAAAGGACAGGAAAACCTGAAGAAAAGGGATGATTGAGACTCAAATGCTAAATGAGAATCCAGTGGATTTACTCTTCTTCTCCCAAACATAAGCTTCAGCAGTCTCAGGACTGTCTACATGAGAGACCTCCAGGGAAACATCTGGCTTACTACATGGAGACAATAATTTTAAGAGCTACATGAATAGGGGCTTAAAAATATTTGCCACAGGATAAAAATTTTAAAGAACTTTTAACAGTTTTTAAAGAACTTTTAAAAAAAATTTAAAGAAGATGTGTAGAGGAAATCAAGAGGCAAGGCTGTCAAATTATTTTTAGTAGAGAGACTTCAAATACTTTTTAACAGAGATGTCATATTTTGCTGAAGATACTTGACAGTGTCCCTTTACCTTACATTTGGCATTTTAAGAAGTATAATCCCAGTAAAATTAGTATTCTAAGTAAACAACAGCAAAATGTTTTTAAAAACCACACCTAAAAGCTTAAAAGAATACTGCAGCAGACTTCAGTAACAGCTCAGTGAAATTGCATAGTATATGGTACATAATACTCCATTCTTAAGCAATAAATAATCTCTCCTTGCCTAATTAAATATAAAACATAGCTTCAAGACTGAAATATACTGTAATTCATGAACCAATTGAGGCCATTTATTGCTCACGTCAGTCTCTCATCCATCTCATTTTCATGCACACAACCAGGTCAGGGCTTAACCACAGTGCAGCCTTCAGGAGTTTGCACCTTCCACTGACCACTCTGCCTGGCAGAGGGTTGGGAGCACACCACCACCATGGGGAAAAAGGCAGCTGAAAGCAAGGGAAAGCTATCAATGAGCCAGAGACCTAAATCCTAGGTGCTCCATGAAAAGTAGTCATTCTTTCACCATCTTTTGAAGATTACTGTATTATACAACAACTGGAAAAAAATTATGAGCAACCTTTAACTGCAATTATTTTCTTTTCTATGACCAAAAATTTCCCTCTGCCTCAGCTGCTCCTATGTAAATATCCAACACTTAGTTTGTGATCTCCACCTTTTAAACAATCAGTCTTTTGGGGTGGGAGATCCCTTACAGGTATTTGATTGGACCAGCAAAACATAAAAACACCAGCTTGGCCTCTCCTGACCACCTTCCCTAGCTGAGCTCATTCCTCCAATTCCTTCTCCTTGCTTTTACATTTACAACTTTGTCCCTTTCATCTCCCCAAACCATTTGCTTCAGTTTATGCTTGCCTTTTTATTTCTTTCCTCTCCTGCTTTATTTTCTGTCTCCCACCATGACCCCTGTATGCCAGCTATAGCAGCCACAAAGTCTCTACAGGTTCCTCACAGGTTGTGCTGGTCTTCTACCAACTGCTGCACTAAAACCCTCCAGGTCTGAGGTTTCCTTGGGAGAACAGTAACATGAAAAATCAGACACACATAAATTATGAGGAGAGCTGGTTGGGAGAAAGAACTTTTCTTCTTTCTCCTGCCAAATATTTTGCCATTCTATTGGAAGACAGGGTTTTTTTATATAGAAAAATCCACTTTCAGGTATTTTGATAAAAAGCTGAAATTCTATCCAGAAAGTAGATGGTTTGCATAGAAATTTTCTATGAGTGAGAACCCAGTCTTCCCTTAAAAGGCAGTGTAAACAGCCCCCAAATCTGAGATGGAAAGTTAGCAGTTGGATCAGGCAACTGCAAAGCTTAGGAAAGGGACAGAATACATTAACACCACTGTGTGGAGAGCTCACCAGGCTTGATATGTATTCCATTTTGGATGGATGTTGTGAGACTGTTCAAACATTACTGCTGCCTTTCACATGGTCTAGAGAGAGAGAGAGACACGCTGCTGATCTCCTCAGAAACTGTGCTTTCCTGTGAATGCTGATGACTAAGGTGCTAAGGCAGGAAAAAGGAATGTTCCTCTTCTCAATATCACCCAGTGAGCAGTACTTTATTCCACAGGGGATGTTCTGCATTCTGCCACTGGTGCTCACCACAGGAACTGGGTTCCATGGGCCATTCAGAGTACAGTGAGCCAAAGTGAAAAGAGTTGCTGCTTTGTGTTTATTATTTTCTAACTGGTATTCTGTGCCAAAGCATTGGAAACAGCCAGTTAAGACTTACCAAATCTTAGCCCAAAATGTATAAAACTCCTATGGTATGCTGCTTATAAAACTTGGAAAAGATAAAAAATTCCAGATGGATTACAACATTTGCTAATGAAGACTGAAGTATTGCGTAATTGCTGCTCTGACTGTAAGAGCAGTACAGCAGAAAAGAGCTGGTTATGTTTATACCTCAGTGAAGAGGCCAAAAATAGGCATTTTTCTTTAAATTTCCTTTTGAAGAATATTTTTGGAAGAAAAATAGTTCCATTTTCAGCAGAGAATTTCAGTTTACATTTAGATACCCCCACACTTATTTTTCTCCCCACTGAGAAAAGAAAATGATTATTGTTGACCTGTTAAACTAAACATCATGGCTTTTCAGCAATCTGTACACAGTACAGAACCATTAGTGTTCCCAAAAAGGCTTCCATTTTTAGTGTACACATCTGCTCTTAAGTGCATTAGAACTATTGCATAGTTTCAAAGTCTTCAAACACAGTGGCAATCAGAATGCTTACACATGTACATAAATAATAGCATATCTTAAAAATGTAATTAAAAATACACAGTATAGTAAAGGCTATGGGAAATCACTTCCATCATAGATAACAGGTCGCTCAACAGCCAAGTGATAAAACACTCTTTTTGAGATAAACCTGTCAAGGAAAGAAAGAGAACAAAAAGATCATGTTAGCTGAAGCCAAGAAGAAAGGAAGCCTTAAAAATGTACTCAGTCTTTCAGTTTACACTTGGGCAAAAAATTCACTGCTGTCAAAAAAAAGTAGGCCTGTGCATGGGCCATCAGGTCTGTTCTTTAAAAGATGACAATCCTGAGTAAATTGTCTTAGAATGAGTCACAAATTACTTGCTTAATTCTGTTAACCCTCCCAGAGGTTCAGAAAGAAGAGTGGAATTCTGCTGTGGGTGTAGGAAAAAAAAAAACTAAACAAGAACAAGAACCAAAACTCAGTCTTGAACACCTCTTGGCAAGCGAGGAAGAATTTCTTCTACTTCTGAATGGCAGAATAATGGTACATCTGATCAGTTCCACAGTTTGTAACACCAAGCTTATTTTACCTTTTATGCCTGGCTAGGACCTACCTAGAGAACGTGTTGTCAAATATCAGGGTGTAGATTCCAGCATTTCTGACTTTCACCTGTCCTCTGATAGTTTCCTTATGAGAGTTGCAGCGAGTCATAGGGATAAGAACCTGGAATTCAATACAAATCAAAATGAAGTTTGCTATTTGCCCTGTAAATTGGCATTTTCTTTCAGAAAACCTTGATTTCAGTCACTTTGAAACTCCCAAAGAGCATCTATGCCTGCAAAATTGATTACTCTAACTGATTAGCATTAAAAACTCACCCAAACTAAAATCTCACAGTGAAACATCTGTTTTCCTTTGATTATATCTTTACAGCACTAACCTGTAGCTATTCATCTCTGCTTTATAGATAGAAACATATCCTGAACCTTTAAGTGTTAATCTAAGAAACTTTAGTAACTTTAGCAAGTGGTACCTTAAATCCATATATCCAAGAGCAGGATTTAGCTAAATATATATTTTAATATGTTTTAATACTCTCTGTGTTATAAAATAAGCTTTTTCAGCAAATCTTAATTGTTTATCTGAGCTTACAGCAGAAGTGTGTGTCTTGTTATAAAACCCTAGCACACCTGTCAGAAGAGCAGCTGACATAGATCAAGGATGACTCTATAAAACAAAGTTTTACCAAATAAATACATCAAGACAAAAGCAGCATTCAGACTTCATTCAGTTTTCAGATTAAGATAAAGAGATATTTTACATTGAGTTAAGAACCATGCAGTGAATTAGCACAAGCTATATAAATGTCTTATTCCTCCAGTAAATCACAGACACAGAGTTCACCCTACCACGGTGGATTAAACCAACAGCTGTCTTGCCTTCAGCAAAACTGTAATTATTTGAGTAAAATATATTCACTTAATCTGTAATCCTCATGAAATATGGACAGCACATATAAAACTGGGTGCCTTGGACACTGGCAAAGAGATTTTGTACACCATCAAGACACTAAAGTATATGCTTTGTTTTAAGAAATGTAGGTAAACCAAGAAATTTATGTTTCCCTGTGGCTTCTGCTCAAGAGCCTGGCAAAAACAGCCTTAAAGATTTTTACAAACTAAGTGAAATTGAGAAAAAAAAAAGAATTTTGCAGATTTGGACATTTAATTTTGCTTAATAATTCTGGGTGAATTTCAGATGCAACCAATAGAAGCTACAGCTTTTCAACTCAACTTTCACAGGCAACATTAAAGATGTAGCTTTTCCTTTAGCAGAACTGCAGCTTAACTGGAGAAACAAATCCTTAATGCAGTAGCAACTGGCATTCTGGTGAAGACCTAGCAATACTTGTCAATTGCTGTAGGGTGGATGAGTGTAGAGCAACACAAACTCTAAGGAAGTAAGGAGACAAAGGCCTTACTTTGCACTGATCCAGTGGTGTGTCTTCGGACTCTTGGTAGACAACGCTGAAGGATATGCTTTTGGGGTCTGATGAGAAGATCCAGCTAATTGTTAGTCCCATCTCTGTAACAGTGATGGGAATGATACTGTAGGTGCTGGATTTGATGAACAGTTCTCTGTTGCTTTCTCCAAAATTCATTATCTCTTCTACTGTAAGGGGTAATTTCATCCTGTGAGGGAGTAATATGTGATTACTTGAAGAGATCCAATCCACTTAGACAAAGCCACTATTTATCCAAAACCACTATAATATTAGATTTTTATTTTCCATCTATTTCAGGTAGACTCCACAGCATATTTGGGGCAGGTCCACAAGATGCATGAAAATTCAGCCTCAGGTGAAGGTAAAAACTATGAAAAAGCTATCTGATATTAAGCACCTTCACTGCTCTGGCATGAGTGGATTTTGTTCACTTATTTATTTCATTTCATCTCATCTAAAGAAAACCAGTGCTGGAATAAAGCTTTTAGACTTCCTACAAATAAAAAAGGAGTGCTGCCCTCTACTGTTCTTTTTAAACAAAAAGTAAGTTACCTCTTTTGTTCACCTTCCTAGGTGAATATAAAAATTTGCATAGGAAACAGGAGCGATAGGGAGTACAGAGAGCACAGGTGGATGGAAAGTGAGCAGCAGCTCTGTTCTGAAGCACTTAACGCTACATCTGGGTCTGTTTAACCCAACCAAGCTGCAAAAAAACTGTCTCAAAATTCTTCCAGTTAAAAATGAAGTTCTTAGCATCTAGATGACGCAGTCCTACAACATTAGATGAGCTGACTTCATTCTGGTATCTATTTAAGACTGTGAAAAGCGAGACCCTGAAGCAGGAGAACACTGGTTACTTTCTTCAGGGGAAACCTGAAGTTTCCTATTTCTAAGATCCGTGGGATCTCACCTACATTACCCCAACTGAAACTAATCTCATCTGTCACTCTTCAGGCCAAATAAACTGCTTGCAAATCAATGAGATCAGAGTAAGCCACAATCCTGTCATGTCTCAGGTGACCTTTGATTTTAATAAACTAAATATTATTCTAAGTTTTGCCTTACAGCGCAGCTATGATTCTAGTTACTGCTTCATTTACCTGGATCTCTGAACAGCAGCAACAAGGTTGAAACATGGACTGATTAATCTCCTTGCAGTCAAAAGTTTAAAACCTTTCCCATAACTAAGGCAAAATTTCAAAGCTAGGTTTAAGGGGAGAATGAGCAAAGGTGAATTTCTCTAAGTCATGCGCATTTCCACACATTGGATTCCCTTCTTGGCTGTGAAAATGACATGCTGTGTCACTACTACATGTAACTAGGAATTTCAGAGCAGGACACATGCAGAGAATTGTGCACATACAGTACACACAGAGCTTGAGCTGAGGCTTAGACAAACATTTTATGCTGCAGCATGTATCTACAAGGCAAAACAGATTCTGGGAAGCCATCAATAAATAACAGATACATACTCCAAAAAGCCATAAATTCCCCTCCCTTTGGCAAAGGTCCAACTAGAGCTGCATTCCCTGACTTGCCCTTGCAGTTTCCTGCAGAGACTGCACAGCCTTCTCTCTAAACCCCCTTTGTGTTGATAATAAGTCCTTCAATAAAAATAGGAAATGTGATGTGGACCTACATATTTTTTTATTCTTCTTCCCCAGTTGCACTGAAGTTTTTTAAGACTGAAGAGAGAGGACTTGGCTCATTGCTGCTGCTCTGCATGGTTGAGTTACACCCTATCATCTTCCTCAGACCAAATTCTACTGTGGGACACAAGTGAGCAGCTCTTCCAGGAGCCTGCAAGGCTTGTGCTCACATAACTGATATCTGAGCTCAGCCTTTATGCTTTCACCTATAGCAATGAAATTGTTCTGCTTACATAATTTCTCCTGACTTCAGCAAGCATATCTCAGCATCTTGAGCAACTTGCCAGTCTTCAGATTCATCAAAGGTTGAAGAATTACACGTGCTGTTTCTAGAACAAGGAAAAGAAGGAAAATCATGAGTCTCTGAGTAGTATGTGATGGAATACGATCTGCATGTTGATGCCTTCCTAAAATAGAAATGTTTTGATAGTCCTGATACCATCTAGGATTCTTACTTGACACATTCAAGTGACAAAATTGGGCAAAACTGCAAAACTGCAGCCTCCTTCTGCTCACCACTGTGCACAAACGTAAAACTGTTCCTACCTTGGTTTCATGAGCTAAGAGGAATATATATATATATATATATATATATATATATGTCCATAAAATCTCTTCTGCAATCATAACATAAATTTCTTATTGAGATGATGATGGGTTTTGAAGACTCTCTGGCAGGTGGGAACTTGAGGAGCAGACACAAGCGAAACAGTCTGCACTTGTCCCTTAAACAAAGCTTGCAAAAGGATAAAAAGGACTAAATCTCCCTGGATTTAATCTAGGAGGTGTTTTACAGACATATTATCCAGTTCCTTACTCTGACAATTTTACACAGGACATCTTTTATTGCTGTAGAATTGCTATGATGTGTCTTTGTACAAAAGCCACTGTATGATTCAAATACAAATACACCAAATATACTGCTACAAGATGACAAAGCAAGATGTTTCCTCCACACCATGATGTGTCCCAGTGAACAGTGAAAGAGAGGGAAGAACCTGCTATCCACTCCTTACCTCAGAAAAGGTGTATGCTCTGGGTGAACACTGGAGTAGCACCAGGTATGAATTACAGGGCTGGACACAGAAGGATGAGTCTGAGAGTCAGGAAACAAACACTGGTAGTTTCCAAGTAAGTTAGAGCTTCTCTGACTTATTCTTATTTTGTTTCTCTGCATTCCAGCAGTTTGAGACAATTAAGCTGTTGTTCCCAGAAAAAAATGCCAAGGACTCTTATTTACAGGGAACCAGCTGGCTGGTTCCTTCCAAAAACTAGTGGAATCTAGTAAAATGCAATACCATATGTGCTTCTGAACCATCAAGCGTAGCAATGCCACAAGAGAGTATAATTGCCAGACTTGCTGTAGACCAATTCTAAAAACCAATGCACAGTTTGGTATTTTCTTTTAAATCCAATGGGACATTGCTCTATAAGCAACACTGCTGAGCAGAAGAGCAGGAGAAAATACCTCCTTTCAGGCTGTCATGTGCAGCATCTGAATATACTGTGTCAACACATGCAATCACATGTCAGTTCAGTGCAGTGACATACATTTCCTGAACTGTTATCTCAATATTCCTATTCTTTTATTCTTGCAGCTTCTTGAGTAACTCTTGACTTCTTCAGAGTCACACCACTACTGTTAATACCCTAAAGAGACAGCTGGGATGTGCATGGGAGATTCAAAGCTGTAATTAAGTGCCAAAATCTGAGCTGTAACCAGACACTAGGAATGTAGGAATGAAGTACTTACTATGTGTTGGTCCATAAATGTTAGTACAACATCTGTGCAAATACTTACTGATACAAATAATTTCATTGTTACATCATCTTTATACAACCTGATAAGAAAACTGATTCTGAAAAAAAAAAAACCCCAAAACAACAAACTAAAAAACTAAACTATAGCTTGTAAACCTACATATAGCTTTATATATAGCTTGTATATTTTGCTTGCACAGTAGGAACAGCAACTGCCTTCATGCTGTGATCCACACAAGTCTCCCATCCCATTAAGTTAGCTACACAACTTGAATTTCACAGCCTTGAATTCATGCAGACCAAGAGAACTACACAATTACAGGCTTTCCAGAAGTGTCAAACTCCATGATGTACTACACAATGCCATTAGAGTTCTTTATTTAATCCATTAACTTCACCTTTCATTTGGAAACCTGAAATGTAAATTGAATTGCAGGACCAATATATGTTCCATGTTCTCCTCTAACACATGATGTTCCTTATTCCAGCTGCTGCAACCCAGTATATGGTTAGGTGGTTTGCTTGTCACTTGGCTGTTCCAACCAATACATTCACCACACATCTAAGGCTAAGGGAATGCTAAGTCTCCTAATTTGTGTATTAAATCAAAGTGCCTTATAATCACAAAGAAAATCCTCTTTCTCTTTATGATATCTCACTAAGTCTAACAGTCTAAACTAAGGTCTCGTGGGCTATAATATAAGAAACAGTATCATGATTTAACTGGAGCATTTTCCCCTGACAGGAGAATTCATTCTTGCATGACCCATTCACCTTTTGTGTCAGCACTAAGGATTCTGCAGCTTGCCAGGTCCCCAGATTATGAATATGCATCCTCTGGAATATCTATTTAAACAGTCTGTATTATTTCCCTTCTTTTTCTTTTTAAAAGTGAAATGAAGTAGGCCTAAAAGCAGAAAGAACTAAAACATGGAAAAGACGCTAGAGCAAGAAGAGGACAGTTCTGATTCTGCAAAGCCTCAAGACAGATTGTTGGAAGCTGATAGAGCATTTTGAGTAACTATTGCTTCATGTTTGTCTTGTTCTCATGCACTTCCTCAGGCACCTGCTGTTGGTCACTGTCCCTAAGGTGGATGGTCTGGTCTTGTGTGCCTGTTCTTATACATGGAAAGCATTTCTTACAAATGATACTAAAAATACTGTGGCCAGCATCATAAATGGCTTGGTGAGTTAAAGGTTATAAGTCACTTTTAGAATTAAACCTGAAAAAAAGCTGGTTCAAATCTGGACTCAGCAATTTTCTGTTTTCATAAACATCTGAGCTCTGACAGCTGTAGCTACATGTCTGAGGTGTCAGCTTCATGTGGCTGAGCAGTGAAATCCCAGAAGCCATCTGCCTGTCAGCAGTGCAATAATTTCTGGAGAGAACTTCTGTCATCCAGGTGAGAGTCTTACCGAATTGTGTGAAAGGCAGAAACCTGAAACGGAGACTGGAGGCTGTACAGAGCCCCTAACAGCTGCTTAGCCCAGCAAACACATCTGAAAATGCAAAGAAACAATCAAAGGCATTATGCTGAAGTGCACCAATGATTCCCTGTGCCTGCTGTTATCTAACAGTTTAGACCCACCCCAGGGACCCTAACTTAGTTATTAACCTTCCTCTCCAACCCAACAAAGAGCAGCAAAAATAGAAAGAGGACAGTAAAGGATCAGAAGAAAGGATACCACAGATAGTCCTTGACATGGGCAAGAAAAGAGGCATGATCTGGGATGGAGCAAGAGGGACAGAGACCTCACTGAGTTTGTATCAGGGTGCAAGACAGTGTCTTGCATGAAGGTGTATGGGTGGGAAAGGAAGTGTTATGGGAAAACCCTGACATGCATTGAGATGGGAAAGCATCACACAGACAAGTGCAATACTACACAAAAGAAGATGGATGGACATAAACATGATCCATCACTGTGTGCTATGGGTGAGCTGCTTACTGCTATAAAGGAAATCCCAGCTATTTCTTTAAAAAGTATGACTTATCTATGCTACATCCTGTATGAAACAAAGAAAAACAACCAATAAACAGTACAAAAGGAATCCCTTAAAACTGGTTACACTCTATCTTCAAGACAAGAGACAATACAGAGAAAGCAAGCTAGGGAAACAATCATGACAAAGGAGTACTTCTGTGCTCCAGGGGACAATTGTGGGAAATGCAAAAATGGAAAATTCCACAGATGCTGAAGGGTTCAATTTGCAGCCTTGGAAAGAGCTTGGGTTAATGTAATGATGAAGGTACACAGACATTAAATAGAAAAATTATAAACTTATGTTCCTATAATTGTCTGTAAGAATATGCCTTGAGTAAGTAAGAAATTGTATTAGGTAAAATAGTGAGAAGTTTAAGCTGTAAGAATATGACTTAAAGGGTAGGCTAAGGATCTAGAAGTCATAATCTTAGAGGTGTGTGTGGGTACTTGACCTATCAGTACACAGTGCAGCAAAATTAGGCAAAGGTGATAGGTTAAGTAGAAACAAGTTTTGTGTTAACTGTCTATTGGACCAAAATGTTATATATTGTTGTGTGAAGAAGAAACCTGTGACTACCTTAAGCTATGGCTGACTTGTTGCTTCTCTCCAAATCTCACACCTTTGAGATTGGTATTCTTATCTGGCTTACTTAAGCAATAAATCATCTTAAATAGCACGGTGGTCCCATCCCTTGTTTTTCATCTCAACAGACAATGTGCAAAATAATTTTGTTGCTGTTGTTGTAGCATTGTGTCAGGGAAGAGGTTTGGCAAAGGCTCTGAGATGAAGACACTTTCAAACACTGCATTTGCAAAACGTTCAAGCAATTAGGGATTATCAGGGTGCTTTGAAATCTCCTTCCCAGCAGGAGGCAGCAAACAGACGACTGGATATCAACATTAAAAATACTGACAAGCTGCTGCCAGTATAGCCCAAATACTGCAGCCTGTAGGTCACCAAGGCTACAGACACCTCTGTGGGTAGCACTAGTTAAGATACCTTTGAATTTTTTTTTCACACAGTTCTTTAGAGGCTATTAAGGGAAACTGAGGCAGAATTACAGGAGAGATATAGCAGAAGCAGTTTCCTGAGTTTACACCAGTATCCACTATGAGCCCCTGGTCCTTTCAGCAGAGCTGATGCCCAGCCCTCCCTGCCCAGCCTATACCTCCACAGAGGCTGCTCCATCACAGAGCCTGCAGGTTCTCTGCAGCCAGGATTGTTTCTGCACCTTCATAGCTTTACAATCAAATGTTCTTCAGACTGACCCATCCAGGAGTAATAGCTACTCCCTCAGCCCACTCCCTATAGGTGATAAATTCACACAACTCATATGTTAGCACACAGCTTAGCTACTGCTGTGTCACCCTCATACCTTATTCTGCATCTGAAAATAACTGATAAAAGCAGATGGTTATCACAACCTATTGCTCCCCTGTTTGACAGGAACAGTTTGTGAATATTTAGCACCTTGCTCCCAGTTTGTTTCTTAGAGGCAAAGAAATTGCTACCACATGCAATGAACCACAAGGGAGAACTCAGTTTTTAAAGAGTTACACAGCCTTACATTTCTTGTGTCAGTAGTGTTCTTTCAATAAATGATGCTACAGATATAAGTCAAATTTGGTGCTGTTTTTCTTTACACGCATTTGCAGGTACCAAACTCAAGTAGTCAGAGATATAAGCTCACTTCTCTACAAGTCAGAGTCCCAGAAGCACTCCAGCTATGGTAGCACAGGCTGCTGCAAAGATCTGCCTGCATGGGCTCATTTTTCTCAATTTTGCTTCCCTCTCTTGCAAAACCAAGGGACACTCAAACTGCTGTACATTAGAACTCACCGGGTAAGGCCTTTCAGCTAATCTTAAGGATTCAGAGGTGAGTTCTGCTAATCCTGTGCTTAGTAATATCTTGTAGTAGGATTAATCTCACAGAAACATGGTTTTTGTAGCTCAGTAGAGGGCATTCAGCTCTTGGGATAAATCTTTGAAAAGCCAATAAACCTATCTCACAAAAGACTTAATTTACCAGATGAACAGCTTGCAAAGATCACTAGTCTTGGGGCTGTTTTGGGGCTGTTACTTTTATATGCTGACAACAGCCCTGTCTGCAGGGCTGCTGAGTTAAGGAGAGGCTTAAGGAGTTAAGCTTCTCCTTAACTTGGAGAGCTGACGCTGGAAAACTCCATCAACACTTGAGACAGAGTGTGATGGAAGGGGCTGACAGAGAATTGGCCACTCCTCTCCTGACAGTAATACAAATGTAGTACATTAATAAAAATCCTCCATGTTTCAGTGAGTTGTTTTAAATGGGGAAAGAAAGAAGTGCTGTCACCTGATGATGTGACTGACATCTAAAGAGCAAGATGAGGCTCAACTGAACCACAAGTTCTGAAGTACTCAGTGAGACTCAAACTCTGCCTTTTCGGACAAGTCCAATCCAAGTCAAACATCTCTGATGCTCAGAAGCTGCAACCCGAGCCTAACTGGTAAATTTGGCAAAACAAATTCTATTTCTCTCATGGGTTTCCCCAGAAACCCTCAATCCAAGCTCTAAGCGCTAAATCACTGATGTATTAGAAAGCTTAATCCCTATGCTGTTTTCAGAAGCCTCTTGGGAATTGTCTTTTGAGTATGTTTTGAGTCCCCATCAGTATAAATCTGGTAACAGATGATGTATTCAAATCCACCAGCTGTTGTGGGTCTTGACTGTCAAGACAATCCTCTTCAGCAAATAAAAAGATTTGCTTTTGTCTGTCATGGATGCTTTACTACAGCTCTTATCTGTTAGCATTTAGGATTTTGTCTGTCTCCTGGATGCATTAGGATTTAATTATTTGCTGACTAAAAAAAATCTCAATATGTTTCCTTCCCAGCTGCCTTTAAAAGAAAGCAACATAGCAACTACAGATACTGCTAACCTCTATTATAACTTATCCATCACTGATCCCTATAAAAACAGAAATGAGAATTTTCATATTAACGAAAATTATGTATTTTATTGTTTTCATCCCTGGCCTAGCAGGAAATACACCGGTCTTTGTCATACTGAAGTTTCTACATGAAACTGAAGACATTGACAGAAACTGACAGTACTTTTGCTGAACATGGCTATAGCTGACTGGGTTTTCCTTTGGCTGCTGCCCCTCTGGGCACACTCTGCTGCTTGGGAGTGGACTTCAGGCACTGTGGCATGTCATATTATATGGGGCTTGTGTTAACTCTAATGTCTATCACTTCTGACCAGCTTATTGCTGTTGCTTTTGCCACCAAAGCAAATGTGTCAAACCAAATGAATGACATGTGCAAATTAATCTCTGTCTTGATCTGTGTGATCTCACAAGCATTTGCTGCATCACACTTTGTTTTTTGGAGGTATTAATTTTGATAAGGCAATATATCAGGAAGAATAACCAAACTATCACACAGAACTGGTTCTTGAAGTGATTCAAGTAACTCTTGCTTATTTTATTCCCATGCTAGCCATGATCATCTGCTACTCACTAATTATTAAAACCTTACTGTGTGCTGAAAAGTCTTCAAAAGAACAAATCTATAAAAATATTTTCTGTATTTGTCCTGTTTATTCTTATCCAGATACCCTATACTTTCTTCAGATTGATAAAGATCATTGACTGGAGCTTTAAATTGAAGAGCAGCTTTAAATATGCAATTACCATAACAAAAGCTCCTGCTTATTTTTATGTGTGTCTTAACCCTCTATTTCTTCATAGGAATGAAAATCAAGATGTACTAGCACAAAATTATTAAAAAAATCAAGACGTGCCAAATAGCAAGTTACAGCTCAACAGTGGCAAACCACCAAAGAGGAAGACTCAAAATCTTTTACTGCTTTATATAGTGCAGATGCCACAAGCATGTACCTACTATAAAACTGCCTAGAAAATGGCAACTATTTCTTAGCTTCTTTTTTTTGTGTTTGCTTTGTTTGTAAATACTGATGTAGGGAGCCTGAGTGAAAGAGGAAATACAGTACCATTAGTAAAAACACTATCATCAGCTTAGAACCAATCTCTTCTCATCATGATACTTCACTGCTTCCTGTTTTTCAGTCCAAGCTGGTAACTGAGTTAATAGTGCAGAAGATCTTCAAGAAGTATGAAAAAAATGAGATAAAACTCCACTTTTCATGACATAAAGGTAACTTGAATTTCCTGACTCCCAAACTTCTGGTCTGCTGTTTTTCTTTGAATGGTGTTGGTTTATGAAAGCTTTTATGAGTTGTTTCAAATACATTACATGTTTTAGTTCAGCCCATTCATTTAATGAGAAATGCTGGATTAAAAACATATATATTTCAATCTTCGCGCTGGGTTTCATGTGTGGTTGGGTTTTTCTAGATGTTTTGGGGATTTTTTTCCATCTAGGACAAGGTCTATACACAAAATCCTTTTGCATTCATCTAAAATTTCTGCCAGAAAGCAGCATTTTAATCTGCCTTTCATCTAATATCAGGTTCACGGTCTGAATGTCCCATACACATCTTTGTATCTTATATCTGATAACAGAGCTCATGTTGCCAGCTTACCAGGCCCCAAGTAAACACCAGGGATATCATATCTCACACACATGGATTCCAACACAGAGCAGTGTTCCTGTAGACACAGACTCAAACACCCCAATTCCCCACACATTCTTTGCATCATGACATCTTCCCAATCTCTTTTTCCTGGCACCTTGGTTCCCTTGTAATGAAACAGTGGATTCCTTAGTTGTTTTCCAACCTTGTTCCAACAGTTCTCCCTTTCCACCTCTGGTCTTTTCACTTTCAAAAATGCAAAAAGATGTGCAGGGGGCAGAAAAGTGTGCAAAAGCTCTTGCAGAAAGTAGCAGAACAGGTGTGGAGACTGGAATAGGGAAAAGGAAGAAGGGATGTTGCAGAGGAGCAAAGGGAGGACTTTATGCAGCTGTGGGCTGTTTACAATAAAGGCAGGGTTGGGTCTGGCCCAAAGCCCTTTGCATTACAGCTTTGAAATACCAATTTTAACTGCTTCAAACCATTCTTGCAAAAAACACCCTCTCTGGATGTTCCTTCACTCCCCATTAATACCCAGGCCTTCCTATCAGAGCACTGCAACTCAGAGGAACCTGACCCTTTTTGGCAGCAGCATGCCCATCCCACCACTTTTCCCCTTAGGAAACACCTGCTTAGGCAATCCTTGTTTCTCTTGATTCTCCCACAGTGAAATATCCCTAAAAACAAAGCTACAAAGGAATGTGGTGTGACTACATGTGGAAAGATGCTATTTCCACACACAACTGCAATGCAGGTTTTGCCAGCATAGGGTGGCAAGAGGTGCTCCTGTTCCCTCACCTTCCTGGCTGGTTCTGTACTGAGCAGGGAATGCTTTGGACCACATTCACTTCCCCCTTTTGCCTACACTGCACCCTGCCCAGCCACGTGAGTTGTAATTAGGTCAGCAATGAGTGTTATGACTCATCAAGGAAAAAAAAAGAATCCAAACCAAAGCAACCACTGCGCTGACAGGCTGAGATGTTTTTCTACCACTACTAAGGTATGAATAAACTCTTTGTTGCTGTACCAGGATAGTTGCAACTTTGGAGTTTTTTTACTCTTCTGCTGTCTGTGATCTTGATTTTGCTGCTGCAATATTTACTGTAGGCATGCTATGCCTACAACACATAAAAATGGAAATACAGTACACTAGTTTATCCCGGGGCTCTTTGCTTTAGAACACAATATGAAAATATCAATTGTTTAGAAATAAGAGTTTAAAAATACAACACTTCAAAAGAAAACCCATGAGCCTTGAAGTAGCAGGATGTATCAAAATTGCACAATTAATCTCAGCTTCTCACACTTAAGGTTTTGACTAGGTTGGTCCAAACACACATAACAAACCGGAAAGGATGAAGTAACTGCTGCTTAATCCCAACCTTTAGGAAAGAGCTGCTTCAAGGTCAGACAGAGTTATGCTGGTACAATCATCTCTCTTATCCTGCCACATACCTCTGCAGTTGATGACTAAGGTGAGTTTTAAGTGACTCTCAACTGGCCTGTACCAATAAAGGCAGCCTCTCAAAATTTGATATTATGAAATAATTTTGTTGTAATTGTTTTATGTCACTTCAAGGAAAGAATAGTGGCAGGGCTTAGTGAAGAGACCAAGTTAAAAAAAGAGTAAAAGTAAAGTAGGCACTAAAAGGGGGACAAATAGGAACAGGAATGTCCTTTTAAGATAATTCACTGCTTTGAGGACCAACTTGCATTTTCAGTCCAGCAAGGACTCACACACAGTATTCTAGGTACGGTCAGTGTGAAAATATCTGCTGTCAGCCAGAGTAAGGTCATAAGAAACTATGTCAACAGGGCATGTCAATTGCTGATCTTCTACTTGGACAGAAAGCCCTACTCCTCTTCCCTCTTGTGGCTCATCTCCATTTTTAGAGCACCACGAGCTGGTTCAAATTTCTGGCAAAACCAAAATAGCTTGGATTATTTTCAGCCAATCTCAATAAAGAAGTTTAGCCTTGAAAACTGACTAATTTGTATGCCTTCCTCAGACCTGCATCTAGCAACCACAATCTTGGATCCTTTGTGTGTTCCCCAAACACAGTATCAAAGCAAATTACCCAATTTAATCCAAAGAGAACATTATTGGAATGCCAGTGGAGACTATGTGAAGTTTTCATATAAAAATCAGGTCACATTTAGCTGGACACTTTAGAAAGAAGAATAATATAGATGATGGGTCTACATGAAGTTCAAGGTGGCCAGCCCAGTACAGCCAAGAAATCTGCAGCAATCAAACCAGTAGCTCAGAAAGTAACTGAACTGCAGGTCCTTGAAATGTGGGAGAAAACACAGGGGAAAATTTTCAGTACATATCTCATGGGCTGCTGTCAAAGATAGGACAGAGGGTTGGCAGAACCTTTGCTTGTACTCAGTACAGTGGTTCTGGCACATTTACTCACAACCAACCAAAGTATCTCATGCTGCACTTCCTGCTCCTGTGCTAAGTGACACTCAAGCTTTGGGTACACATGTACTCCTCACCACAGAAACAAGTGAGAAAACACAATCAGCTCTGTGCCCTGCTATTTTACTTCAACATGCACCACAGGCACCGCACCATCATCTGACTCACTTACCAATTTCTAGATCTCTCCCATAACACAAACCCACAATCAACACAAAATGCTCAAGTCATCTGCTATGCAAGAAGGCCATTCTCTTCTCCAGTGCTCAAGCTAGCGAGACCTTCAAACATTATAGGTGTCATGGGAAAGGGCAGGTGTCATTTGTGTTCTCTTCTAGGAATGTCTCAAGTTCAAAGTACAACCACAGTAGGACTCTCCCACCTGCTCATGAAACTGCTAACAAAAAGCAACAGAGGAAAAAGCACTGTGTCCTGTCTCTCCTGCTTATAATCTGACAAGGGAAGCTGGACAACCTTTAAACGTTTACATGGTGCAAGTAAGTTGTTCCATGGGTGCTTTTCAAGAATAGTATTCCCTTGTAAGTGGCAATCCTTCCTTCCTGTCTGAATACTTTGTCAGACAAGATGAATTTAGACCAATCTCAAATTAAAACAAATGGTGACCCACACTTATTTCTCTTCTCCTGGTTGTTTTCTCCAGAGCTAACTTACCTGTAATATACCTGCTGCAGAATTAATGAATTAAATTAAGCATTTTAATTCATGAGCATGAATTAAAAGAAGTACTAAATTTCACTTTTTTCTTCACAAAACAAACAAAAATTCCACACCACAAATTGTCCTTTTGCAAAACAATGGCAATATTAAATTTACAAGGGCAATGTGAAGCTCAGTTCATTCATGTCTGCCCAGCACATGATAAGCAGGAATATAATATTAGTGCTGACTGTACACAAAGTAGGCAGAAGACATTTAAGGTGTTTACCAAGAAACAAATATGAAGAATTTTGAATTTTTTTTTTACCAAATAAACAAGTCTGTACTATCTGTCTTCAACCCAAACTGCAAGTCATTGGGGTTTATACTGGAAATGGGTCTGCTGAGTGAAAAAGAGTCTAGGTCTGCTTTCTCAACAGCAGACTATTTACTCTGTGACTATTTTCAGTTTGGCATTTAGATTTATCCCATCTATTTTTCTGCTTGGAAGCAAAGCAAGTACATAATTTAGGTGAAATTGCTCTTTTTGTTTTTTCTTCTCAAAAGACAATGTATTTTACAGAACAGAATTATTGTAAACCATTTGAAAATATCTGAACGATAGTAAAACAATATTTTGCCTAAAAATGGATACACATTAAAGTCTAACACTACAATGTAATTTGCAAACCAAATATTCAGATGGCCTGAAATCTTTTTCATTGGCAATTTATGTAGAAATAGATGTTTAAAAGAAATGACTGAAATCTGCACTCAATCCCATTTTCTAAAGTAAGAAAAGAACTAGAGCCAGATGCAGCTACACAACTGTTCTTTTCTGTAAGCTGTCATTTCTAAGGTAGTAAGGAAGTCTACAGACACAGAGAGCCTGAATGCTGACTGATGATGACAGCTGGCCAGATGACAACACAGAGATGGGGCTACTTCCCTGTGTTGTAGTGAAGCAGGTGGAAGGAGAGCATGAAGTGGTTTAGATTTACTAGATTGAATGCTGACTGTGCAAAAAGACCAAAATTATCTTGTGTTGTTTTACTGAACATGTGGCCTGGGAACAGAGGTCTTCACTTTACACAGAGGTTGACTACTCTCACTGAATGGAGGAAAAAGAAGAACATTCTAAAGCAAATCCCAAGGAGTACCCTCTTTGAGAAGCAGTGTTTACTCACAGATCTGTCACACTTTGATCCAGAGAGTCTCTTTCCATCTGACTTTCATTGTGGAGAGAGTCTGATTCCTGTACTTGGCACAGCTCCTCATCAGTGATTATGTCAAAAGCTGCATCATCTGGTGGTTTAGAGGCTTCACTTGCAACTGTGCCAAAAAAAAAAAACCATCCAAAGAAACATAAACACTATTAGCTGGTTGCCTGGGAAACAAACAAGCAAACCCTTAAGGGGGAAGCCTGGACCATTCCTCTTCATTGACAGAAGCATTAGATAACTATTAGAATTTATGGAAAGTCTTGGGCTGACTGACACTCATTTAATATACACAAACATTTTTCTCAATACCAATCAAATCTAGAGACAGGATCAGTCCCACCCTGAAAACACTCCATGACCTCCTGCAGGAGGAGGTCATGGAGCAGGAAGTGACCATGTGGTTTCTTGGAGACTCAAAGAACCCTACTTATTTCTCCACAGCATGCAAACAATAAACTAACCAAAAGCCCTCTCAGATGGTGACACAGGTGATTCCAATGAAGCTGGTGAGCCTTCCTGGTTGGCACTGGATCCAGAGTCATCTGTGCTGTCCACAATGACTCTAGGCTTATTAAAGCAAGCTCTGCAGCAACGCTCCTTTTTTCCACCAGGCTTTGTCACCATGTAGTTGTTGCAGCAGTAGTAGCAGAAAATGCGGCCACACATTCTAGAAATGATTCAAAACCAAAGGTGTTAGAAAAGTACCACATACAGCTGGAACATATCTCCCTGACAGAGTCTGGGGCTCTCTCATAATGGTTGTGTTTTCTGCAAAAACATGAAAGCTACACCCACTGGCAGAACTCTGACTTTCAGGGCTCCTTACTGAAGTGAAGCAAGTCTTCTTGACAGGCACAGGACAGAAATTCACACTCTCACTTTACTACCTTAATAAACAGGTAAAACAGAAAAAACTAAAAATACAAAAAAATAAATATAAAGATATAAAACAATCAAATGTCTACAAATATACAATGCAAATAAATAATATTTATATTAAGTACAGAAAAAGAAAATTAACTTAATACTATAGAAGCCAAATCTCACAGACAGGTAGAATAAAACTTGATTTGATTATATGGAGTTTAAAAACACATCTGTATGTCTCTGCTTCATACCCATCTTCCCTTCAGAAAGGAAAAAAATCCAGTATTGGATATGTATGTGTACAGTCATCCCTCCTGCCCTCTCCATTCTGAAATCTCACAGTATTAAACTTGTCAACTACTTTTTAATGAGCATGTTGAGATTTCCATGAAGAAAAGCATCCATCAGGGATGACAGCTACTCATGAAATTTTAATGGTTTTGTTTTTCTTAATAATTTCAATCATTACCAGGTGAAGACACAAGCAGCTTTCAGAGACCTTAGCAGAAATGAGTAATTTCACAGTTGTTACTCAAAATGACTTCATCATTCACTAATCCCTATAGAATGTTGTTTACATTCACATGAAATGGAAACAGTGTCAGTGCTTCCTTCTTTCCTCACATGAAAAATCAGGTTATGAAGATAAGGAATATTAAAGAGCCAAACTAAACATATCACTACCCTGGACCCTAAAATGTATCCATTAAAATACTTTTAAATACTTTTAAATCTAGATTGAATAACTAATACTAACTGTAGGGGAAATAATCTAATATCCACTTTAAAAAAAACCAACAAACTACTCTGCAATAGTTAATTATCTCTGAACATAAGGAGTGTAAGAAAACAAATTTATAATGCATGCACATGCATGTTGAAACTTGTTCTGGAATACTTCCATCACAGTAGAAATGCCATTTTAGTGAATATTGTTCAGAGCATAACAGAAAAGTGCACAGTCCTTCAAAGAAACACACTATACAGGTGTGATTATCCTTGTTTCCAGAAATGAGAAACTAACAGATGCCCCAAGTCAGAGTTGCATCCAGACCTTTGTCTTAATACATGTCAAGGGATCTTTCCAATAATGTCTTATCCCCTTTTAAGCTCATGGGGAGCTTACAAGCTCTGCAATGTAATGTGTCAACAATTCTGATCAGTGAACTGTGAACATTAAGAAATATTTCCTCCACATAGACAATCTTACTGAGTTTTACTTTTGAATAGTGCAACACAGTTCAACAACTGACCTGCAGTGGTGTCGGCGCACCATCCATGAGAACTCTCTCTGGCAGTCCAGACAGTGATTAACTTCTGTGTCCCCCTGCCACCTCTGCTCTGCACTAAGCTTCTGCTGGAACTCCAGAGCATCGGATTTTTGCCACAAAGCATCCTTATCTCTGCAGTGACACAGTTAAAAGAAAGGAAAACACATAGAAGTTGTCAGTGTTGGTTTATTGTTAACCAACCTCAACTGGAATGTTGGTGAAAACTTCACAATAAAAATTCCTTTTCTCCTAAAATTCGGAGGAGCTTTCAGACATAAAGGTAGATCAAAAAACCTACTGAAAATTCTGCAAAGACAGGGAGGAGAACATATGCCATGCAGAGAACCACATATTTTTTTAAAACAGACAGCAAATTAAGGAGATATTATTGAGTGTTACATTTTTTGACTTTATTATGGAAATGCAAAATTTCAACTGCCAATGAATTTGTCCTTTACTTGTATCTTCAATTTGGGAATATAAGCCTGGATGACCTAAGCAGTATCCCTGAACATCCTAAGCAAGTGTTTTAATTTCTGCTTACTGTTCATTTTTATGCTAACCTGATAAGTTCTATCAAACGTTCTTCAAGGAACTGCTTTGTTCTTGTCAGGTCATCCAGTTCAGCAAATAACTTCTGGTCACTGCTATCTTTGTCTGCTGCCACCTTGCTGAGCTTCTCAGTGTAATCCAGGATCTTCTCTTTTGCTTCATCAGCTTCTTTTTGGATCCTGATCAAATACAAAGGCAATTATGAATCATTTTTAGCTCATGTAAATTTAAGTCCTCCCTGTGGAAGGAAGGGTTCCTCCACCCTGATAAACAGGTCATTTCAGTGAAATTTTTCTCAGTGTGCTTGTTTTTTAGAGCTAGACAGAATCTCCCCAGTTTTCTGCATCACTGAAAATGCACATAGATCCATTATCTAATAAACACAGCCAGCAACCAGCAATTTCTTGGATGCCCTGCTTATAGCAAGCATATGATGGATACCAACTAGGAATAATACAAATGATATCAGCACAAAGATATAAAAATACATAGGCTTTGGTTAACCTATTGGACTCTGTGTGAGCCTCATGAAGATCTATTTCTGACTGCCATATTATTCACACCACACAGGCCCACATTACAGACCTTGAAAACACATTCTGAGTTAGATTACTAAAGCTGATAAGAAACCCGACAAAGGTTGATCTGACCAACATGCAGGATGTGGTCACATTCAGATAATTCTTACTGATTGCCTGAAACTTCATGAAGAGGAGAGAAAAAACAAACAGTCCAAAAGTACAAAATTTCCATTCTTTACAAAATAAACCCAATATTGTTTTAATTTTGTGCTTAACCTTACCTTTAAATAAGGTAAAAAGACATTATAGAAATGTCTTTCATGAATTTATATGAGCTAAATTAACAATACAGTGAAAACTAAACTGTGCATTCATGTCTGCTGGATAATTTCCATGTTTCTCATCTGCCAATATGATATTCCCTACCAGTGCCCATGTGCTATTTGTTCTATATAAATCCTGTGACACATGGTACTTCATAAACTATGGCAATTTTCAATATGTTTTGATTATTGTCCCCTTGCTTGGCCTACAAAATAAAAGTTTCTGTAAAGAACCCAAACTCTCACCTTTCAACAAGTTCTCTAAGAGAAGTCACTTCCTCTTCCTTCTGCAGCCGAGCAGATTCTGATTCTGACAGCTGCTCTCTTGCTTCATCCAGCTTTCTACACAAATTCGTGTTTGCAGCCTAGTAAAATGAATTACTGTATGTCCTTACATATAAAAACAAGACTTTACCATGCACAGGACAATTACCAAGACAGCTAACAATGTTTTAAAAGAATCAGGTACAGCCAAACAACTGATTAAGATATTATTGTATAAGCAGGCAGTAATTAGTTGTGTACTAGTGACTGATTACTTCTGTCACACTGAATAAGGGATACACGCTAAAATAAGACAGTGTTAAGCCTGTAATTCTTGTTAGTCCATGTCAGTTGAGTTTTGCCTCCTTATCAAGAAAAATTTTCCAAAAATAATGGCAAAAGAATACACCCTGAAAGCTTTTCACCACCTAAAAGCTTCAAATGAGAAAAATTTAATAGGAGGAAAATATTGTTTAATAAGATCATATGCAATATGAAGAACAATCGAAAACAACCCAACTTCTTTCACAGCTAGACTCTCCAGAGAAGTCTGCCAAACTTGGAGTCCTCAGGGAACAGACCTAATTCCATCTAAAGGTCTGTATTTCTCCTAGCAGGCAAGGCCACATCCAGTAATCTTAACTTTCTTCTTTCCAGATTCCTTACAGCTCAGTATGACCCTTCTAATTCAACTGTTTGATGAACTTATTGTAAAAATTCTGGAGTTTTTCTGGCTGGGTTATTTCTCAGCCACATCAATTCTCTAATTCAGTGCCCTTTTCAACCTGCAAATTGATGGACCTACACATGTGGCTGTACGGGAATGCAGGGCCTAAGAAAGACACCTTAAACCCACACTCCCATTTAAGAACAGAACATACAGCCAGGTCTTACATAAAATCTGACCAGCTTTCAAGGCAGGACAAATCCTAAGTGACATCATGTTTTTTCATAATCTCTGATTCAGTGGCTGTCAGCTGCCCAGTATTTTGTCTGCAGCACCTTTACTTACACAAGGGCATTCTCAGACTCCCAGCCAGTCATCAGAAATACTGCTTGCCTTCCCAGTTGTAACACTAATGCCTGCTGACACAAACACCTCTGGTTTTAATTCAGATCAAGCACCTACTTGTAACTCTGTAATCTCTTCCTCCACTGCATGCTGTTGTCGCTTCTGCTCCTGAAGTTGCTCTCTTACTTTCCCACACTCCTCATTGACAGCCTGGCAGAGAGATTGAGCCAGTAGTTAATAATCCTCCAGCAGCCACCCCGTCACTTGCAAAGCTCCCAGCTGTGAATTATGAGTGCTCTTATTGCCATGCATGGGATAAATGCAGTGCCACTGGCTCATGAAAGACAGCTAAAAAAACATGCAACTCTTGGAATCAAGCAAACTCACTTTATGGTGGCACATAAACTGTGTTTTACTGTTATTTTACATAAGCTGTTGCAATTCTCAACAAAAAAAAGGTCAAACCCATGCAGTGGCATAAGCTCCTGATCAACCATCAATCTTAGTTTTATCAGAATGGTAAAGCAAACACAATGAAATTTTCAGCCTTTAGGTGTGCTGTTTCATATACACAAGGCTGACTCATGCTTTTTTGAAAGCAAAACTTTGATCTTCCCAGCTGCTACCTTGAGCAGCTGAAAGCAAAAATATGAGGGAGTTAAACGCAAAAGCAACTGGTCTCAGTTTAAGATTCCTTTCATCAAAATCAGTTCTTAGGAGCAGTGTTACAGGTGTGAGGAAGAAGGTCTTGTAATGTTCCTACAAAAAGAGGAAACAACCACAGCTGTGACCAGAGGGACAGCAGATGCCACCTTCAGTACCAATGTATGAAATCATCACCTTCATGAGTATTGACTTGCTTTTCTGTATCACCTGGCCTCTCCACTATACATGTCCATAAAACTCTGAAGAGTTATTTTACCTCAGATAGGCCTAGGTCATGAGCACAGAGACATTTTCAGATTCCCAAGCTAAAGCTAGTTGCATGTTAGTCTCAGTGCCTGACCCACACAAACCTCAGGATTTCATGCAGTAATTGCTGCAGCAGATGGTAAAGCAGCTTCCTCAGCTATAATAATTACATTAATTTACCTTGAATTTTGTCTGATAATTTAGAATCTCTGTGCTCATTTGAAATTTTATTGCAGACAGCTCTTCTTGGCTGGTCTCTTGGAAACTCTGTGCCTGTTTCTTTATTGTCTCCAGCTGCAATTGCAGACTTGGGACAGCTGCGGCACACATTTGAGCCTCCTCTAATTTCTCTTGCAGGCTCTTGTTCTCCTCTCTGAGATTAGAGATGTCAAGTTTCAGCTTCTCCTGTTGCTCTGCTGCTTGTTCTTCCAATTCTTTGAACCTTTCTGTGGCCTGGGCCAACTGCTCTTCTGCATCCACCTTTTCAGAGGTCAAGGCACAAATCTGAATACCAAGTTCAGCCATATCAGTGTTCGTCCTGTGGAGGAGATCTTTATTTTCTTCATTTTCCACTCTAGCATTTTCCAAATAGCGCTTAACCTTAGACAGCTCTTCCTTTAGGTTCATCAAATTACTTTCCAGCTCAGCTTTTTGATGGGCTGTTCTCTCCTGCTCTTTTTTCAGCTTTTCTTCCCTTTCTTTACATTGCACCAGTTCTTGCACATGATTTCTGTTGAGAGCCTCACTCTGCTCTTTCAGCTGCTGGACAAGTGTCTTCTGCTCACTTGAGACAGCCTCAGCGACTGCCAGCTCACTTCTCATCCTCTCTCTCTCATCGGTGGCCTGCTGAAGCTTGACTCGCAGATCAAGGACTTCTGCCTGCAGCCTGGACACTTCACCTCGGCTGACCTCCAGCTGCTCTTCACTCATGCTCATTCTGAAAGCCAGATCTTTTGCCTCCTTCTCCAGGGATGCCGCCTGCTGTAGCTGCTGGTTTTCCACAGATTCCTTTTCTGATGTGAGAGATTCTATAAGTTTTGTCTGATGAAGGCATGTCTTTTCAACACTGAGCTTTTCTATCTCAAGAGTCTCTGCTTTCTTCCTGTATCTTTCAGATTCTGCTCTTAGCTGTTGACATTGGCTCTCCATGCCCTGCAGTTCTGCTTCCTTCTCTGTGAGCTGTGACTGGAGACACTCTTTGCTTTCCTTCAAGGTGTCCAAGCTTTTTTCCATTTGTAAACTATGCTGTTTGGCACTCTTCAGCTGTGCTTCAAGTGAGGCATAAGACTCCTTGGAGGTCTCTTCTCTTTGCTTTAGTTCTTCATATTCTGAGTTCAGAGCCTCCAGCCTCTCCTCTAGAATTTGGCCTTGCCTCCTGGCATTCTGCAAGTCTTCATCAAGCTGTTTGTTCTCACCCCGGAGCTTCTTCTCTTTTTCATCAACTGACACCAGGGCATCATCTATCTCACTCTGAAGCTGCTTCTCAGAGGCTCTCAACCTGGCTACGTCGGCTTCTAGGGAAGCTTTAGAAGCTTCCAGATTTTTCAGCTTCTCTTCCATCTTCTTCTTAGACTGTTGCAAATTCTCATTCTCTGCTTTCAGTTTTCTGCTCTCCTCATCCAATTCACTCACTGTAGAGTTTTGCTGCTCCATCTGCTCCTCCAGCTCCTTGACTTTCTGCCCGAGATGCTCCTTCTCAGACTCGAGTTTCCGGTTTTGCTCCTGAAGGCTACACACAGTCTGACTCACCTTTGTTAAGCGACCCTCCTGTAGTTCAAGTTGCTCTGCTTGCGACTGGGATTCCTGTTTCAGTGCTCCTTCCCTCCTACCATACTCCTCCTCAAGTTTCTCTTTTTCTTTCCTGGCTTCCTCAAGTTTTTTTTCCAGTGAACCCACCTGAGCCAGAGACCCCATTACCTGGGTCTGGAGCTCAGCCACTTCCTTTCCTTTCAGAGTCAGGGCCTTCTGAAGTGCATCCTTTTCCTTTGCCATGGTCTCCAGGCTCCCAATCAGCTTTTCACTCTCTTCTTTGGAGTTAGCAGTGAGGCTACTGTATCTGGATTCCAGTTCCTTCTGTGCCTGTTCTTTCAGTAGCAGCTCCTCCCTTGCTGCCTTCAGCTGAGATGCATGCTCATCACTGAGTCTTTGCATATCTGCCTTTTCCTTTTCCATCTCCTGAAGCTTCTCTAACAGTGCCTGTATTTTTACAGCAGAGTCATACTGGGCTGTGGCTTGCTGTCCCTTTTGATCCAAGGCAGCATCAACTTTTTCAAGGAGGTTGAGGTTCCTCTGTTCTGTGGAACTCAGCTTGGCTTTGAGCTCATCAATGCAAAGATCTTTCACAGCCATCAAAGCCTTAGAGGCCTCCAGCTCCTGATTTGAAACCTGCAATTCTGAGGCACAATCTTCCTTGCTGGTCAACAGCTGGTCCACCTTTATTGAATGTTCCTTCTGCTGCTCCGCTGCACTCAGTTCCAGTGACTGTAGACACTTCTGCAGGTCATGGACAGTGCTCTGAGTGGAGTGTGAGATCTCACACTGCTTCTGTAACTCTGTGATCATCCTTGTCAGCCGGGAGTTCTCCTCACTGTAGTTATTGCTCTTCTCCTTTTCTACCTGTACTTGTTCTTTTTGAAGGCTGACAGCTGCCTGGAGCTCCTGGTTTTCAATTTCTAGCTGGTGAATGCGATCTTGAAGTTCCCTCTGCCTCAGCTCAGCCTGGTCAAGTTCTAAACGCATCTCTTCATAGCCCTCAAGGTGTTCAACATTTAGTGAGTTATTTACATCAGGGCTGGAAGGAAACTCTTGTGCCTAAATGAACAGAAGGGGAAAATCAGAAAGTTTAAGCAGCATTAAATATTCATTTAAATGCTGTGCTCAAATGAGAGCAAGTTCAGGTTCTTAATGTGCAGTGAAATTGCATGTTGCCTTCATAGCACTACAAGATACCAATTTGTAGGAAATGGGGCTTGTTTTCCCAAATGATAAATGAAAATATACCTATCTGCAGGTAGCCTTCTGAACGTATATTTTCACTTTTACAAGATTTGCATGTTAAGTTGAAGCAGCTGACAGACAATTCCCTTTACTTCTAACTAAAAATGCTTTTTGCAGTTTATATTATGAGACTCACAACCATAATAAAACTATTAAGTTCTCTGGAACTATGTTAACCAAAGACCTATCATGACATATAAACATTTATTTGCAATTTGCTTACCTGCAAATAATTGCTCACTAAACTGCTCATGCTGGAACTGCGACTTGGGGGCTTCCATAAATATGCTGAAGATCCAAGTGAGGACAGAGTCCTCCTGTTGATCATATAGAGAAAGAGTATCTAAGGTAAGTCTAAGCACATATATATGTCTCCTTCTGCTTGTATATGTAAGATTTATCTAGTGGTAACTACCACATAAAAAAGGACATAACTGCACCTTCTGTCTCGGCCAGCAACCACTGAAGTTGATGAAATATATGACAGGGATATCCAAGGCACCTCTAATAGGTGATGTCAATTCCTCATCCACAAGAACCAGCGCAGCCTTGCTCTAGGGAATTGTACTGCTGTGTGGCAGCGGCTCAACCAGACGGTGGCAGCAAAGCGCCCTCGGAAACCCCCATTGATCCAAATGGACCTGAACCAGACCGGGTAGTTTTTGTTATCCCCTCTTGTAGGTGGGAGAACCACGGCTGCAAGTGAAGCACACTGCTTGGCTGGGCAGTCACTAAATGTCTCAGCTCTTGAAACAGAGGAAGCTAAGGAGATTTCTTCCTGCACCTGTTCAGATGAGATTGGGATTTGGGACTAAACTGCAGCTACTGGAAGTGCCATATTACAGAGCATAATCTCTGATCACTGGTGCTCAGTACACTGAAGGAGAAACAGGATAATTTGGTCATGGATTAATTATATGGAAAAAGCATATACCTGCTCAAACACAAATATTCCTACCCTCAAAAGCAGAAGCTTTTACAGATCCATTAGCTGGCAGGTGTTTTATGTCCTTGTTAATACAAAATCACAGTGTAGCTCCATCTTACCTGGCAAATGCTGGCCAAGCAGCATCTAAATCATAGCCTCTTGATGCCAAGTCAAACTGAACATCAGTGAGCTCATACAGTTGACCCACAATGTCAGAACTCATCTTGGAATTCAGAAACGGACTTCTTGCATAGTACCAGTCACTTGAAAACAAACAAAAGAGAAGTAGTCACTCATCAGCAAAAGGGAAGCAGCAGTTTCTCTTACAAAAAAAACCCTACATCATTATTCACTCCACCTCAGAAAAACTATGATGAAGTATTCTAAACACAAATGAAAACAACCAGATCCCATGCCTTCAATGTCAATCAAATTAAACAAACTTAATTAATCCCTCATAAATATCTTTAAAGGAGACCCTGCACAAAATATTTTTTCCTCTAGTGCTTGGTCGAATCACTGATAATGCAAAATATTTGCTATACACTGGACAATCACACAGTAAATACTAAAACACACATTTAATATATCAAAAATGAGGAACAGAAAGCATCATCCAGAAGCAAGTACATTGTGAAAATAGCTGTCTTTTTCTTAAAGCCCTAGCAGCGTCCCTCCAACCAAATACAAACCATCTTTGGAATTTCTTGGCCAAGAGCAAGTTGCTCCTTTGTGTGACCATCCACAGATATATGCAAATGCTTTCTGGGGCTTTGTGCAGCACGTCCAAATTAATCCTCTCTCAGGATGAATAGCCCATCAAACCCAGGGTCTTCAATACTTATAAATACATCAACCTTGAAACTGACCTAAAGAAGCATCAGCACAACCCACTCCACACATATTAAGCTATAATAACTTTCAATCTTTACAAGCCCAAGATAGGTATGAACCAGTGACCCAGGCCAAAAGGTCTATGATCCTTCATATCCTATTACCACCTCTCCAAGCCAAACACTTGGAAGCGTTTCAATTTCTTTCAATAGCTACTAGGTGATGTTGCTTGATCACACTGAGCAAACACCCACTAGTTAAAAAAGCATTTGCTATTCACCTGGTCACTTTGGTGTTCATAAAACATTGCTGCAAGGTGTCTGCTAGCCTTTGGTGAACCAGGGAATAACGAAGAAATGCTCTTCCTTTTCCAAGAGAGGTTCGTAGCTGGAAGAGAGAAACCACAAGAAAGTTAAATATCATTTGTAATCACGTAGACATGGTCAGAACAGCCTACAAAGCAACACAAAAATACTCCCAATAAGCCACTGTAAAGGAAAAAGTTGTAAAAGAAGCCAGTAAGAACTGCCACTGAGAAACACTTCCTAAGCCTGTCATTGGGTGGAATCTTTTCAGAATGATGAATTTGTTTCTACAGCTGGCTGTTGTCCACTTTATAATAATATGAAAGGCACCACAAGACCAATGAATCATCTAATATATGGAGTACCTGAGCACAGACTGTATTAAGGACAATTTAAATTTAAATAGAAGGCAAATCTCAATGTGCCCAGCAAAGGCAGAAGTGACTGCTTAAGTTACTGAAGATGTGTATGGCCACAGCTGGAAGAGCTTTAGGACAGATTTAGTCATAAAACAATGATGTACACATATATAAATATACATCCCCATGGACACAGTAACCCCAGACAATGCAAAAAGCCTTCCTTAATACTTAGCCATAAAGTTGATTAAAATCTAATTCTTTCTTCAGACCAAGAACAGCTGCATGACCAAAATTAATGGATCTTTTCATGAAGACAGCTGTTAAATCAACGTAAGGAGGGTCGCAAAGCTCAGTGCTGATTTTTTTTATAAGTATTGATTTGAAAAATTGATACTTTATTTTTTAATCTGAACCATTTTCTGTCCTGTAAAATAGTGAAACAGTGAATAGTTGTGTTTCATTTCTTCTTCCCATCAAAGTCAGTAACCAATTTAGGAATGGAAAAGGAGTGTGATGAAAGAATTTCTCACCTAACTTCTCATCAAACTAACAAAGCAAACACATTTATGATTTAAAATAGATGCCAAGACAAATACTACAGAGGGTGAGGCACAAGTTAGTAGGTTACTAACTTGTAGTAAACTTTGCTTGAAAGGTTAGTGTGAAAGAAGGCTCAAGGGCCACACAAGCTTTCTTTCCTGCCAATAAGTATTCAAGTGTGGTGAAGTGAGAGCAATACCCTCAGCTTCCCTGTTACTGCTGTTACTGGGCTTCTGCTCTAAAGTAACAAAGGTTCCTCATTTAGCTGAGTAACTCACTACATATAAAAATGTTCCTTATAAATGGAACCTGAATGAAATGTGAAGCAAAGAAAGTAACACTTTTTACTGATTTTTGGTTTGAATTCTACAGGATACAAAGTGGAAAATACCATGGTCGCTAAGCACACTAAGTTTCCCAGAAAACGCAAATTTAATTTCCCACCTGGTTTTCACCCTCATTCACCCTGCAGATCTGAACATTTCTTCAGGGATATGCTATACCTACTCTGTGCACAGCTGCTTACAAGTGTTTTTTTCCTAACTAGGCATATTTACTGACTATCTTAATAACTTCCAAAAAAAAACCCCCAAACCCCGGAAGCCACAGAATTAATCCTAACCTTATTCCCATTGGTTTATCAATTTAAATTGCTATACTTTCTGTAAGCAATATGGAAAGAACAAAATAAAGGTACATGATGAGAACTGGAGGAAAATATTTACATATATTCAGCTACAAGTAGCTAAAGGCTATTTGACTAGGAAACAAAATCATGCCACCTCCTGCTGGAGCCCTACTAGAAATCAGGGAGGCAGAGTGTCTGGTATTGACAATGTTCCTATGTTGACAGCAAACACTGTAGCTAAGGGGCAGTGTATGGCTGTAAAGATTTGGAAGGATGTGTATTCAGCATAATCACCTTTTGAAAGGGAAAGGGGAATGACCAGAACTCACTGCTCACCTACTGCTCTCAAGAATAAGGCCCTCTGCTTAATTAACAGATAACAAGTTTCCAGGGTATTCTTATTTGCTTCCTTGCTCCACCTCACTAGCATATCATGCACTCTAATATCGGAGGCACTGCAAGCAGAGCAGAAGAGGCATTTATGCTGTTGAATGTTTGACTGGTTTTTAAGTTAACTGCTATTACTCTTTCCTTTTTGTTCATTTCCACATTTGAAAGTCAACTAATATTGTTCAATAAGCAAAAAAAGGACATTTGGAAACCTTTATGTTCTATCCAGCCAGATTAAAAAATTTGCTGCAGATTTCCACCTGTAATGAATGGGAATAGCAAACATATATTTGTGCCATGTGTCATTTAACTTCCAGGCCCAAGTCTGCCAGCTCAGTTACCTGAAATAGATCACTGATTCTTTTTTTAAGAGTTTATATTTCTAAACCACAAGTTAATAAAGATTAAAGAAGCGTTCCAGAAGATAATTTCTATGGCTGCAAATAAACTGAAGTAGAAAAATATCCTGCTTCCGAATTATAATTTCTGATGCTGTGCTAACAATTTAATGGCTAGAGGTATTGAAGAAGGAAAAAGCAGAGCAGTCTTTACATGTGGCAGTAGACAGGTGATACCACAAGCAACAGAGTGCTGAAGACAACAGCACACCTTTGCAGATAAATCTGAGTGGCTCCTGCTACTGACAATTTGCTACATCTGTAGCCAAAGGATTCTTCCAGCAGCAGCAGCTACTGTGCTTACTTCTCTAGCTGTCCTGTAGTGGGAAATCCAACCCAAATTTCTGTGCCTCTCCCCTCTTTTCCTTCCCACTGGTAAAACAAACTGGAGCCCTTCCTTGAACTGTTCATCTTGAAACAGCAAAATTTAACACTGTCAAGGTTGAGAAGAGAAAAAAGGAAAGTAGGGAACCCAGAGCCTGCCTCTGCTACAGTATCATGGTTCTCTTTCAGATGGATCAAAACCACACTATCTAGAGCTGCTGTGGAAGAATTCCCAAGAGAATAGGAAAAATCTTCTGTAAACAGTTAACTTGCCAATTTAAGTTAGCACTGCTCACAGATAATGGAAGTGAGCATCAGGACAATGCTGGCCAGCACCACGACAACACTGCCTCTTCTACTCACTAGGAAAATCTTCTTCAAACAATTCTGAAGACTCAGAGAGGATCAACACTGAAAGATTCTCACAGCTTTTATTTCACCCATGCATTGAGCTGAAGACATAATGTGGTTTTTACAAGATTAAGCTTTTATTACTAATCTAAATCTAACAGGAGCAAGCCTTTTTGTGCTGCTCCTGACAATTTACCCGAGGGAATAGTAACAATCATCCCTAGTCATTTCATCATGCTAGTTCACATAGAGGAACAGAGTTCAGAAGATAAAATTGCTGCTCTCAGTCAGTCCTCCTCAACTCTATGGACCAATTAAAAAAGTGTTAAGGAAAGTCAAATATGGTAAACCTTCCATCTTACACTTAGAGCCACATCCTGCTGTAAGCTTTGCTGAAGATGGCACACTCTACCCTTGACTTAATTTTTCATTTATTTTTAGAGAAAATGGCACTAAGTTTATGAAAATGCAGGCCACAACCAGAGACAAACAGGTCCATTCACTTGTGTCAAGTGGTCTTTGAAACAGAAATCAGGCTTCCTAATCCCACATAATTTAGTGCCCTAGTAAAAAAGGTCATTTTGCATTTTGATACTTTATGTGAAAATTATTTTTAAAAAAATCCCCAAGTTTTTTGTTGTATATTAAAAGCAGTTTATTTTTTTTTGTTTGTTGCTACTGCTCTCTGAAAAAGCATGGAAAAACATAAACCACATATTCTGATGCTTAACTGATATACTTACTTCTGTAATAGACTTGACAAAGCGGATTCCATCATTAGCTCCTTTGATTTTTGCCAGACAGTCGCAGAAATAATCCCAGTAGTCTTTTCTGCTCCCCAGCAATGTGCTTTTTTCTTTCTGGTCAAACTTAAAGCAGGAAAACAAAATAAAATGAGCAAAATTTAAATAGAAATATACTTATATATAGCTACTTGGAATCCTGTTCCACTCCCACCAGCACATGCTTTCATGACTCCTCTTAGTTTTAGCAAATGCATTCACAAAGGAAAGAGACACTGCACTGTACTGATGCAATCCAGAAGTTACAAAAGCTTCTTAACTGACAGTAAGAGATAATAATGCTCTGGGTCTGTTTAAAATACAGACATCCATTCAAAACTCCTGAGACAAAGACTGGCAGCAGATTCGGCAGCTGTTCAAGAGCAAGGCACTAACAACCTCTTGCTGAGAGACCTTCAATTAAGTGTGGCAGTAGCACACGTGTATGTACCAGAAAAACCTGCTCTAGCTAAATCGTGTTCAGAGCAGCAATGCAGCAAGGGTATGGACTGCAACTTGCACTATTCAAATCCCAAAGGATTTTTCAGTTTCTGCTCTGCAACCCCATTCAAACACCCTTGCCTAGATTAAGGCTAGATTAGCATTTGTGGCAATCAGGGACATGATTATAGTATATGTGGACACCACACTATGCAAACTGAACTTCAGTTTGCCCAGCAGTGTCCTCTTTCACTTAAACCTTAATGGTGGACAAAAAGCAGCCCTCCAGATTAAAAATCAGCCTTTTGCCTTAAGCCTTCCACACAATAAAAATAACTTTCCAAAGCAAAATTGCTGAAAATTCTATAAATTGCTCACATCCAGTATTTACTTTGCATTAAAATATCAAAGTATCATTAACACAATTTTTCAGGATAATTTAGTAAGATATATCTTTAAAATCAAGCTCAGATCTTTCAGATTAATAAAGAAATGCCTGACATTCCTCAGACAAACTTCCAGCACTGCCTTTTGATTACATTTATTTTCAGTCCTCCTATTACACACACCAAAATAAAATAGAAAGAGAGAGTCAACTCAATCAATTTATGATTATTTGAGTTAAGTCCCACATGCTGAAGAGTCAGCAAGAGAAAATAAGGCCGAGCTTTACTGGTGGATTACAAATGACACAAATTACTTCTTACCTGTAAAAGGTACTCAAGCTTGTAGGAGAATTTTTGCAAGTTGACACTGTCATCTGTGATCGGTTCACCTCCTTCTTTAAATTCTTTACTTAATTCAGTCACTGCATCTTTAAAACAAAACACCAAAACAGTTAACTAATTCAAAGGACATATAGCACTGAATCCATAAACAACTAAATAAATGCTTTCTTCAAGGACATTGTGCATGTGGACTCTTCTTTTAGCTGAAATGTCTTAAGGACAGTATGAGAAAAATGACTGATAAGCTTGCAATCTGAGACCACCTATAAGAAAACATGAGTTCAAACTGTCAATCTGTTCTATGGATTATTTCTTTTTAAAGACATACCTAGCACTTCTGACACTTAGCAAAACCTGCTAACAGACAATTGCTAATTGCTACCTCAGCAGAGGTAAGAGAAATAACTTTTTGCTGTCTCATGTGGACATTAAGGTATTGCCACAGGACAAACAGAATTCTGATTAGAAAGGACAAAGCATGTAATCTGCTAAAGGGGATCAGTAACACCAGAACAGTCGTTCAGTCAGCACATTTATCTTCTCCATGCTTTATTCAGGAAGGTTCAGTTTGTGCTGGTTACAGACACAAAGGAAAAAATAATTTACATAAAAAATAAGCATATAGCAATTCCTCTTCTCTGAAATGTACACCCATAGTGGGTGAAGAAATCTCAAGTCTCTATTGTTCCCCTGGACACTCTAGCCCCAAAAGGATGTACTTCTCAGCATCAGAAATTACTGATTTTGAGCTTGCTTTCCCCTTGGTCTTATTTCATGTGACTGAGTGAGCTTTAGCTCCCAGTCCCACTCAATAATCTTCTAAAAATTAAAATTTCCTCTTGTTAGTAGTCACATAGATCTCCTTTTTTATGTTACATGAAGATCTAGATTTTCACCTTTGGTGCATATACATTTTATTTAAAAAAAATTAAACGGAAAAATATCAGAATCTTGGTATAGGCAGCTGATTAGACAGAAAGAGAGCAGAAAAGCTGTTATGAATCTCATACCAATTCTGCCTGCAACAGAACTGTTGAAAATAAGGATGGCTACTTCTAGTGGAGGACAGGTTCCACTGCAGTAAGAACAGCAGGCATAATTCTTCAGCACCCTTCCTCTGAGTCTCCTTTCTCAGGTAGGTTTGACCTCCTGTTTTTTCCCCTACCCACATTAGCATCAACTCCACACCAGCTTCCCATTAAGGAAGGCTGAGTTTTAGGCCCCTTCTCCTAACTTCATATGAAGTCCTGTAGCAGCACAGCTCCATGCATGCCAACGAAGCACTGGCTCACAATGCACACCTCACACTCATACCTTTCTTTGAATTGTGAAACTTATTTCTTTTCTTGTACGTTTAAATTTACAGAGGTTAAGAATTCAGGCCCTGCAGAAGGTACAGCACTTATCCAACAAAAAAAAAAACCAGTCACACTGCACACCTTGAATTATGTTGCTACAGTGCTGCAGGAAAGAGTTACACAATTGAAAACACAACTCCTAATCTCTGTTATCTAAACCCTGGAGGATGCAGTCCAGCCTCCAGAATGTATCTGTCAGCATGGCACTCACTGTACCTTGTAAGTCTCTGATAATCCGCTGCAGCTGGCTTTCACCACTAGTTGCTGCCATCTTGGAAACAAAAGGAACTCCCCTTCTGGGCTGTTAACCTTTTCATCCATCTAGATAAAAACAGCAGAGTTCATATCCTTGATGACCATTAGGTTGATGCTGATTATTTTTCTCTGTGACACCTGCAATTGTAAAAGTCAAAAATAAAATGGAAGTCTTTAACAGCTCAAATTAGTATAAGAGAGGTGCTCTGGCATTTTAGATACTGTTGAGTAATGAATTCCAAGGCCAACCCTTTCCCAGGAATCTCCCTAATATTTTCTTCTAGTTGTCACTTTCCATTTCAGTTATTTCTTCAGTTATATCTTTCAAAACTACTAGGCAAACCTCAGAGAGCAATTTTCTCTGGCTGGAGTTACAACACAGTTGGTAGTACAGCTCAGCTCTGGCTGGCATTTCACTCAATCTATCTTGTGACCCTGAGGGAGGTTCTAGTGACACGTGATTTTCCCTCCCCTAACCCTCTGCTAGATCTTCCCTACAGGCTGCAGAGTAAAAAGATAAGACAACTTTTCCATTTCAGAAAGACTTTCAAGACACAGAGTAGGCACAGGCCAAGGAGTCAAAAATTATGCATGCTTGACTCTCTGACACTGAGGCATATTTTTAATGTGCAAGAGCTGTTAAAATCTTTAGTACTGGAGCGTGATTTTAGCACAAGGAACACCTCTCTACCCCTTCTCAGAACCCACTGTTCCCTACACATGTAAAATGACACCACTTTATTTTAAGCTCTGTTACAGCATCCCTGGCTGGATCAACATACCTTGCACCACCTCTGCTTAGGATAAATTGTACTTGGCACCCACAAAAAATCTTTCTTAAGGTAAAATTAATTAAAAGCCTCAAAACGCTTTACTAAAACAACCATGCCTGGGGATACAATCTTTCCATTGCTAATCTGGGAACAATCATTCTAAGAAAAAAGCCACAGAGAAACTACATAAGGAATTTACACAGCGTCCTGTTCAAAAGTTGTTCAGAATTCTGTCTGCAGAGGTACAGCCAAAGTTTCAAGCAAAGACAAAGTACTGAATCTTTAAGAAAACTGCTGATATACATCAGTGCTTTTGTTATAATTCAAGCTGAACTGCAATTAAATTAAGTTGTAATTAAAATCTTACAAACTTTTGAATCAAATGTGATTAGGTCATATTATATCTTCTTTCTCTTTCCATTCTTTCACTCCCAAAAGAAGTAAATTGGCATGGCTGAAGTAGGTGTCTGGATTAATCAGACAGATCATCCTTCCTACCCTGTATATTAAGGTATTGCTAGGAAGTGATCCCGTACTCTTTTTCTGTTTGAAACAAAGCAAATATTAACAAAGCCATGAAGACAGAAGCATATTAAGTATAAATTGAAGGCTGAAACTAGGCTTACTTGTGTGGTTCTGTGCATACCTGTGCTTTGTTACATGCTAGTTTCCATTTCCATGTTTTCATGTTAGTTGTTATGACACAAGTGTCATACGGACCATGTGCTGTCTGGGGAAAGGCCTTGGCCTGCAAAATCCCCACCACAACCGGTTGCTTCAGGGCCAGAAGACCAGAACAGCATAGACCACCTGATCTGTGGTGTCAGACACAACCTTAAATCAACAGTGTGACGTACCCAAAATTCCTATCTCGATGCTACCCAGAGACCATATAAAGTACCACACTTCTGGCCGACTTGCTGAGTTTCAATACTACTGAAAAAAACAAGAGTAAAAACTCAGTGAGTCAATGTTTCCTTTTCTAAGCACATGCAGTAATATCAGCCATATCTGTTCAGTTTGGCAACTGTTACAGAAAGGAGCTTAAGTGAGAAGATCGTGCCATGTGGGCAAAGGAAGCCAAAAAGTGTGGCCAAACCAACTGTTCTTCCTCACACAAAGAGGGAAAAGAGCAAGAACCAACAAGGGGATCCTGTCTGTGCTTCCCAAAAGCCAGAATAAGCTCCCATTCAAGGCTCCAGAGACACAAAGGCTTTGCAAGAGGCATGCCAGGAAAAGTGACCAGGCCAACTGCAGGCATCTACCAGGAGCCTAGTAGAGTAGGAAGGTGGAAACTGATCCTTTATTTTGCAATAACCAGCAGGGAGTGGGACACTGGGCATCCTATGGCAGCCAGGCACAGCACAGGACCGTGTCAAGTGTTAATTCCCTGCAGGGTGCACAAGCAGACATCCACTGGAAGAGGACTAAGGCAGTTTAGAGTCTCCCCAGCCCCATTAGCACTGCTTAAATCACTGTGTATGCCCAGAAGCCACAAATAAATGACTACTGGTGCACAACAGCTAAGTGGCACCATGCTAGAGAAGGCTCTGTGCTCCCAATGGGTTGATCTTGCTGCGCCAAAGCAGCCCAAAATACACATCTTTATTCCAGTTTGGATCTCCCAGGTAGAATGTGAGAACCCTGAAAAGAAACCACAAATCAGCTGGAAGCATGAAGCTGCACAGCCCACTCTTCTGCTTACTCCCTGTCACCTCTTTTCTCAGTACCCGGAGCAAGGTATCACAGCTTCCCCTTTCCTCGCATCGGCTCCCACAGACGAGACATGCATTTATCCCCTTCTCTTCCCAGAGGGGATCTTTTGACCTGGGCTATGCCATAGGGCAAATGTGCTGAAACTTCTACTTGCCTTCTCCTCTACAAAATGGGGAGAAAGGTTCTTTTCTCCTCCGTGGTCCTTCCAGAGGTGTACTTAGAAAACACAGTGCATCCCACAGAAAGGTGCAGGACTCTCACTTCCTGTGGCAAAGAAAGCTGATTATGTTTCTTAACTGGTTTCCTAAGGTTTCAAAATAGGAAAAGGTTCTGTAAACACCTGATCTAGTCCTTCCTGATCACAGAATATTTTGCCCAGAATTCTTTAGCTCCTCCAGAATTCCCTGATTCTCCAGCATTTCCTATCCTACTACGCTCACCTGTAAGTATTTGCTTTGTGAAAACAGCATGACACATTCCTCAGGCACGAATGACCTGCTGTGGGTCGAGAGCTTTTTAGATGATGCATTGTTACCTCTTATATAACAGCACTGGACTAAGGCTGATGGCATTAACTTGCCCAGAACTGCTGAGCTGCAGTGACACCAGTGCAGCTATGCTAAAGACCTGGCACAGAGAAGGCAAGACAGGGCATGCCACCAGTCCCTCCTCGCACTCTTGGGACATGCCTGCTGATCTCTGAAGGTGGTTCCTGCCTTCCTTGCTGACATAAGTGCTAGTGTGGGGGTGGCAATCTTCTTTACAGAGGAGAATATCCTGGAGATTAAAGAAAGAAGCAGAAAGGAAATAGCCCACATACAGGAAAAGGAAAGATTTACCTGAAGGGGAGTGAGACACATATAAAACAGGCAACAAAGTATAATAACTTTAATTAAACTGGTTAGTGAAGTAGCTACAATGACCTACATTTAATCTGTTTCTATAAAATTTATCTTAATTTTCTACATCATGTCTGCATCTTCAGCAGAGAGCTTTTTATTTATTTTTTTTTTATTAATTGGGTCAATTTTAGCTAACCTTGACAGAAGGTAGCCATCTTCAAAATATTACACTTCTCCATGTGCAATGAAAACAGGAAGCACGCCCATGAGCAGAGTGTCTCTGCATTGTTAAAAAATGCAGTAAGACCTCCATTATAGCCTGGTATCAGAGAATCCACTCCCTACCCAAGTGCATTCTCAGTGGAGCTCTTGCTGTAATTCAGATGAACAGTAAATCAGATTTGCAAAAAATTTTCATTGGAAACCAAGATCCACTACGTTCTACTGCTTACAGAAATATTTCTTGTTAATATGATTACTCTGGTCGAGTCATTCCAAACAAGAGAACTTTATCACATGGCTCCAAATGGTATCACAAGACCTTTAACTATCTGGTACCCACAATCCTACGCTTTTTCTAACATTCTATATGAAACAAAACAGGCAAGCGAGTATACTGAGACAAATCCTATGTTTGTGAGTCACAACTTTAATTCCATGATTCCTTTGTATAGGGTGAACATGGTATGTTTTATAAAAGCAGATACTGACTGATAACTGCAAGGCACACTGTGGGGGAAACAGCCCCAAACAACCTACCTGGTCATCCAGTTGGCTACAAGACACGCTGACAAAAGACACTGAATGCAAACCAAAGATGAAGGAAGAACTGGGAAAAGAAAGTCCCTAACTCTTAGAACTGTAACAGCACTGATTTAGTTAAATAATTTCATTCCAGTAATTGTCTGAAAAAAATACTTTGTACTTTGTTGTTGCAGCAAACATAGAGCCCCAGTGAAACTCAGGGCAGCTGTGCTGCAGCTTTTCTCAATTTGTATCATGCAGGCACATACAGCTGCACATCCATAAAGCTGAAGAACTATTTTCTGGAATTAAGGGTCTGAGGTATAAAAAAGACAGCATGATTCTTCTTTTTACAAGGCAACTCCACTCTTTGTGCTTTAACACTGCATACAAAGGTATGTGACTGATAAAAACATACACTGGACTACATTAAATAGGAGGATTAAAAGCAAAAGGCAGGCACAGCCTGAAAGACAGCTACAGTTTCCATTCCAATAAGTGAAATTTTCTTTTTAAATTAATCATTCCCCCTCACTTTTTATACCAACAAACCTTCACATTTCAGTGACAAAAACATGGTTTGGAAATATAAACAATTAGCAATAAAAGGCATCTCGCAGAAACCACATGTCCAGAAAAACAAATTCTCAGAGTACCATAATGTAGCAAAGAGACTAACTAGATGAAGTGCATAAAAACATTCACATTTCACAAATGCTTGGCAGAGAAGGAGTATATTTATAGTTAAGGACTCTTTACAGTAAAGCCTTTTTGTGGGAAGGCTCGTATGCTCTCAGAATATTTGCATTTTACAGCATAAGAACACAAACTAATGACATTAATAAAATACTGCTTGTACCCTTAACCTGACAAAAGAGACTGACACAAAAAATCAGTAAAGTTTTAAAAGTTTTTTTGCACAGTCTTCCCTATTCTATGGACAATTGACCTATATTCCACCCCTATTCCTTGTATTTGCAAACTCTTTTTAGAAAATGCTCAAAACCAGACAACAGACAAGTGTATACAGTGGCACAATAAGAACTCCATGAGACAGAGTTAATTTTTAACCTTAAATGGGCAAAGCTGGCACCCTAACAATTTTTTTTTAATGCTGCACCTACCAAATTGGATCTCCTCTCTAACACCTGGCTTGAAACCTTTTTAAACCATACACTGTATTTTGCCAAACAGGACAGCTGCGTCAGACCAGGGACACAGATCCCTGACTTAGAGAATAGTGTTTTGTCTCTGATATTCCTCCACATCAATAACTGTTGAACAACATGAACTCAAATGACCACTTTCTGCAAACAACACTACAGGGATGAGCTAGTGCATATCTCACAAAGACAACCTTGTCTCAGCCCTATCTCATGATGACAGAACTTCCCTGTTTGAGGAAACAGTCAGTTTACAAAGAGAAGAGCTCTCTTCTGATAACAGGAATTTCACAAGTATCACTTTTAACAAACCTGTCTGCCCTTTTCTCTTAGGACATGCCAGACCTCACCCCATGTCAGGGATGCTATACCTTGTTTACTAACACCTATCAATTAACCCAACCATAACTCTCCCAGAGACTTGCTTCTCCACGGCTGCTCCCATCCTATGTCACTCCCCCTGGGAGAAGGTACCCCTGCTGTCTCAATGCCTGTATGGTGAGCTGAAAAGACAGAATTCATTCAAAAGTGAAAAGGTTTTTCCCCCCCGCTTCACGCTCTCCTTCTCCTAAACATTTCTCCCTGTTTTCTTCCCTGCCACAAAATCTGCTCTTTCTCTCTACAACTCATACAACTATTTAAATGTCTTACACATTCTTCAAGCCAGGCACATGACACTCAGGTGCTACTCCGAGGAGCACCACATAGACACCTACAGAAATAGAAACACCAGACAACTTCCAGCTGAAGAGAAGCATTTGGCAATTCATGACACTCAACTTGCTCATCATACCAGCTTGGAGACTTCAAAAAAATCTCATATTTTTCACCTCTCCAAAATTGGTCTCTGAGCCTTGTTAACTTCCTCAGCAAGCTTGGCCTGACTAAAGCATCTCAGCCATGTCTGAGACTTGAGATAGTTAAAAGCAACAACCATTACACCCTGGCTTTAAACGGTACTTTTCCCTAGCAGCACTTTTTACCTCTGTATCTACCGCTGCACACTGTCCCTCCAAGCTGAGGTTTCAGGAGTAGTTGAAAAGACTTCCTCCAGCTAATGGTTTTGGGAAGTCTGGCAGATGAGTGTTGAGTCTTGCCCACCTGTAGCACCTCATGTGTCTTCCCTCCAGCCAGCAGCTCCTCTGAATAACTCCTGGCCTATATGCAGTTCCCAGTGAAATATCAACATGCAACACTGAAAATTACAGGTTTTGACCACACATATGTAGACCAAATAGAGGGCGAGGCAAGCAAAAACCACACTGAGACAACCCAAACTGACAGGCCATTGAGTGAGTCATGCTGCCCAGAGTCAACAGAAGAAATTCTTGTTTTCCTTCCTCTGTAGCCAGAAGCATGGAGTATTTCCTCTCTCCCTCTTTTCCTGTGAGTTTTCCAGTGAAGGTCACCATTTTTTGGGGGGAAGACAAAATTTCAGAGTTACAAACCCTAAAGATTTAGAAGCATTTGGAGGAGAGGCCTGTATGAGACTGTCATGCTGAGTGACTGGGAGGAGACAGGCTCACAGATGACACAGATTTGGTATGAGCCCAGTTATTTGGGATACCCTGATCCAACCAGTTCACTTTTGAAAACTAACCTGGCTTGTAGCAGTAGCAAGACCTTTCCTGTCTTCATCCTTCCTCCTGGCAGGACTCCTTCAGGAGTTAACTGTTTGTAAATATCTGCTGAGGTCACTATACCACCAACCAACACAGAATCCCGGCATGGGCAAAAGTATTAAACCAAAGGAAGGGCATAACTGTGCTTGCATTGAGATGCAGGCACTTTTCATAAAATGTTCTGTACTTTCTACCAGTGTTACAACCTGTAAAACCACCTTCAGAATACATCTGGGCAAAGGATTTTAAATTATTACTATTACAGAATTTGTGGACACAAACAGCCACCTCTCCACGGACAAAATGGAACTACTACATCAAAATATGAACTAGACTAGATAGAAGCTGTTAAAGTGTCCTTGCATTGGCAAAACTAAATGAATAAACACATAGTAATGCAAATAAATAATTGAAGATATTAAAATGATAATGTGTAACAATAAAAACACTTAGGGCTTTTCTAGTTTCCTTAAATTTAATAATCTCAAAAACATGTAAAGAATAGTAGAAGAATTTGGTGTTTACCGGACAAATAAGCAATTGTTAATTTTTAAATGTGATCAGTTAAGAACAACAAATAATCTGGGTTAAAAAAAAAATCAGCACTACTTTTCTTTGGGTCTACTGCATAATTTCTGCAATTTTACAAACTACATCTTGAGTAGTTTTCTCTCCCTAGTTGTTTCTTTAGGTTTTGATCACCCACCAAACAAGTCTTTGAGGAACCTAGTCTCCAGGATATTAGGACAAATTCCTGTTCCTTTTATGTAACCCTCTAGCAGTGGAGAGAGAAACTGCAAACATAATACACTCTTTCACTGTTATCAAATAGTGTATGTAAGAGACTCCTTTATGCACAAAAATCAGGCTCCATAACTAATAGGTTCTTGAGAAGTAGTAGTAAAACCATGTTTACAACAAATACTGTCTAACATATATATACTATAGATATATATATATAAATATAGTACAACAAGCAGAGCAAAATTGACTATCACTTGTTTTCAACCACAGTATCTCAAGATACAACTTTTTAACTGCAGCACAGTCTCCTAAATGTGAATGTTGGGTAACACTATTTGGAACGAGTAAAACACTTTTTAAATTCCAGCACTCCCACGAGAATCATTGGAAGACTCCAAGAAACTGCCTTGAACACCATAAAATGTGGAAAACATGAAACACACTACTGCATGGCAGTACGAGAGAACACAATGCCATGTTACTGACAAGACAGAGAACATGTTTTACCCTGGAAGTTTCATCCTAGCTTGCCTTCATGAGCATACAAAGTCAGAACTGGATAAAATCATCCACTTTCACTCTTCAGCATTAAACAGACAAAGGCCTGGTACTTCTCCCTCTGTTCCAACTTGAAATTTAAAACTTGAAGCTTGGTTTCAAGTGACAGGCAGAACCAGGAGAGCGAAGTCTACAGCTGAGCGACTCTGTGTGCCAAACCAACCTTGCCAAAATCAGCAGCAGGCTGTATGCAGTGACCCGGACAGAAAACAGGGCTGTGTGCTCGGGCAGCTGCAGCAGTAAGGGATTCACCAGCTTCCCGAACACGCCACAGCCCCTCCAAAGCCCAACTCACCACCACAGCCCGAGTGGAATCCAGTGTCCAAAGGCGGCAGACAACCATTTCACTAAAACCGTGGGTTTTTTCCTTCTCCTTGCTTACTCTGGATTACCAGGATCAACATAAGCCGGAGGAGGAGGGCCGGCTGCGAACTCGGCATCTGCTCTGGAGACAGCCCCAGCCTCATGTGCCAGCAAAACTCTCTCCCTATCCATCCGCCGGAGATTTGCCGACACAAGGGCAAAGTGGGATTAGGGCCGCGGCAAACATTTGCCTGTCAGCACTTTACAGCGGGGTGAGGGCACGGACACGGGTTTTGTTTGGTTTGCAGCAGGGTGACTCCGCTCCCCCAGCAGCTGCAGGAGGGCAGAAAACAGAGGGCAGTGCTGATGTCGGCCGAAAGTCAGTGCTCACCAGGGGACATGATGACACTTTAGGGGACTAGGTCTAGATGGTGGCCCTGAGGGACAGGGACCCCCCGTTCGAGGGGGCTCCCAGGACATGACAGCCAGCACCCAGCCCACCCCGGGCTGGTGTGCCCCTGCCATACCCGCGTTCACCCCGCCGATGTCCGGACCCGAACACCCCCTAAGGCGCCCGGCAACTCTCTCCTCGCCGGGGCTCCTCCCCTCGAAGCCGAGCTCGGCGAGGCAACAAGTGGAAGCCGCTGAAGTTACTTCCCCCTCACCCCGACAGCTCCCTCCGCCCGCCACCGCCTCCCCGCCCCCGGCCCCGCCGCGCTCCCTCGGGGCTGTGCGGGAGGGCTCGCTCAGTACCTGCGCCGCCGCCGCCGCCGCCATGTCGCGCAGAGGCGGCCCGGGGTGAGGCTCCGGCGCTCCCCGCCCGACTACAACTCCCGTGAGGCCGCGCAGGGCCGCCCCACAGCCGGGGCGGTGTCTGGCCGCAGCACCGGGGTGCCCGGAGGTGGCGGGGACAGAGCGCCGCGGGGGAACCTGAGGGGTTTGAAGCGGCTTTGGTGGAGAAATCGCCGCTTTCGGCTACAGCTACAGCGTTTGGGCGGTTTCCTTTCGGGGAGGGTGGTGTTTCTGGTGCCCTCACGCAAGGTCGCTTGTTACAGAATCACGGAGTTGTTAGGGTTGGACTGGACTCTGGAGACGCCGACCCAGCCACCCTGGCAAGGCAGAGTCACCTGGAGCAGGTGACACGGGAACGCGTCCAGGTGGGTTTGGAATGTCTCCAGAGGGGGAGACTCCATGGGCTCCCTGGGCAGCCTGTTCAGTGCTCTGCCTCCCTCAGTGTGAAGTTCTTCCTCACGCTGGGGTGAAACTTCCCTGTGTTTTGGCTTATGGGTATTATCCTTGGCCTGTTGCTGGCCACCACTGGGAAAAAAAAGCCAAAACAACTTAATACATTTTTGTCTTTTGTGTTAATCTTTAGTACAGTACTGACTGTGTGCTTATTCTACATGGGAGTTTTCTTTTTTATCTTTTTTTCCTTCCTTTTTTCCTCCTCATTTACACATCAGTTCATCAAGCTCTTTGCACAGACAACTGAGGCAAATGTGAAAGTCAGGCATGATAAATCTGACATGCAGGAGATTTCCCCTCTCTGCTCTTGCCACTTGAAAGAAAATTCTCATCCTCATCCCTAAACTGAACAAATGAGAGGACATAGTCTCAAAGTGTGCCAGGGGAGGTTTAGGTTGGGCATTAGGAGCAGTTTCTTCACAGAAGGGGTGATTAGACGCTGGAATGGGCTGTCCAAGGAGGTGGTGGAGTCACCATCCCTGGAGGTATTAAAGGAAAGACTGAACGTGGCACTCAGTGCCATGGTCTGGTTGACATGGTAGGGTTTGGTCATGGATTGGACTCTGTCTCAGAGGTCTTTTTTAACCTAAGTAATTCTGTGACTCTGTGAGACGTATGGAGAGATTAGTATGTCTACATAAAGTAAGAGACTGGGAGAAAGCAGGAGTGAAACTGGAACAAGAGGTTGTTTCCTGAGACAGGGTGTGGGGTGGTAGGGGGGCACAGGGTTCCTAACACTTCTGGCACCAGGCTCCTTCTACAAGCAGGCTGTTTCCTCTTTTCAGATTTTATCCCTCCCATAATGCATATAATTCTCTAAAAGGACATTTCTTTCCCAGTGCCTGAAAAAGACTACGCTTGTTTTGCACATGAGGTGCAAACTTGAAAAACTTCCTTTCCTTTTTTTCCCACATTGCTGTGGTAAATAAACGATTTTAAATTAAACTTGTGGGCAAGCAGTTTGTCATCAGTCCTCGCCACAATGCTTGTGACTTTGTTAGTGTCATAAACATCAGCTTAAGATGAAGATCAAAGCATCAAATTTTCAAGAGTCTTGAGGAAATACATGTAGTACATGGTCACTGACATGTATCATCCTTCACACGTAAGAATGACTAAGTGACCTTAAGTTTTGGTGATTAATCTTCATCTAATGTATGTTTTTTGACTAGCTCAAAAGCATTGTAGTGCCCTCAGAAATGCAGCTTATGGGGCTACACATGTTGCAGGCACGTGAAATACCGTGGGATGTCTTACAGTGTTTGGAAGTCACCTTCAGGCTTACTTTTCTTGGCATGCTTTGCTGAATCATGCAGCAGTGCCAAAAGCATCTGCTGAAAATGAGTGTTTGTTTTCCATTGATCTCTAGGCAACTGTGTGTCTTCCAAAAGTAATCTCAGGGTCATCAGACACAAATAAGGGTAAATCAAATCCCATGTAATTTCACTGCCCTGGATTTTATTTGACAAATTTTTAAAAAGTCTGTGTGGAATTCTACTTTTCAATAAAAAATAATCAATTAGAATGGATTGGTCCTCTTTTTAATGAGGTAGTAACAAGCTACTCTCAGAAATATTTAATTATTGATGTTAATTATTGAATTATTGCCTGTTTATGTACACATCAATTTCTTCAAAGAAAAAACATGCTGTTTCCAACTAGGTCCACAGCTGATCAACACTTCCTTAAAATTTTCCATATTTCCTCATTTCTTAGCGCTAAAAGATGTTAGAGATCTTTCCTTTTTGGAAGCTGCACTAGAAAGAAAACCAAACACATTGTCTGCTCCATGCATTTTGCTTTCCTATATGTTTACTTTGATAAAATGCATTGATTAACTTCTTCATAAGCCATGATAGCCTAGATGGGAATTATTTTCAATTTTACTAGGCAGAAAAGGCACTGTCAGTCATCCCACAAAAGGAAAGCCTTTGCTGGGAAAGGTCTTTTCACTGTGTATTGAAGGTAGACAACTCAATCAACTAAAACAACTAAATTGCTGATTAGTAGTCTCCTGTGCATAGAAGATGAGTATTTCATGATGGTCTCCAAGTATGTGTCCATAGAATGTGTCCTTTCCATCTGTCTGATGTTATTGTTATATGTGCTACATGTTTTCTTTAAATTTTTTTGCAAGAGTTAATTGATGTTGTATAATGACTGGAAGGGCTTTGTTTCTGCTGGCACTTGAGGTGTTTTATGAGGGTAGCTAACTCCCAGTTTCCCTGGTCACCCTCAGTGGATTAACATACCATTGTAGCTAGACTGAACAACAGCCTGCTGTTCATCATCAGAAACCTTCTGTGACTGTGGGGAGAAAGCTTTGGAAGCACTTTTTGCATTTGTTTGCATTCTGTTTTGAATAGGTGGACAAATAATTGTCAGTAGTTATAAAGCTGGGAGTAGGCAACATAAAAAGAACCAGCAAAGCTCTGGGAAACATCTAGAAGCAAATACGGCATTTTAGACAAAGTGGCTGAGGAGCTTGGAAGGATATTCTGCTAAATATCAGGCCATCTTCTGAGACTGACTGCCACCAGAGCACATCAGATTTAGGAGCTATCACTGATCAGAACTGGCTGCATTTCACTCCTGTGTGGACAAAATAGGTACCAAGAATTTTATCTGGTTTGGTGCTGGTTCAGCTGCACCAGGAACAATGTGGGAGAGCCAAGGCACAGACTCTGGACTGTGGAGTTTAAATGAAACATCTATACATCTATGTGGGTGGCACAGGGAGAAAGAACATGTTCTGCTTCTCTTTGTTGGAATAAGGCGGCATTGTTTGGAGGAATGAAACAAACTAATATGTTTTGGTTTTGTTATCTGAGCAGTTCCTGAATATGGAGAGTACTCCACTCCTCACACTTCTCTTTGTCCTTCTCAGTATTTTGCTTCACTAGATGAGCAAGGGCATTTTCAGTTGCAGAGTGACCATAAGGAAAAGATAAAATAGAATTTTATTTATGATTTCAATAAACTCAGCCTTTCAAAACATTGAGAATATGAAGGTATCCTAACTCTCAATGAAAACCTTTCTGGCAGTAAAGAAGTACAGGCTGTGCTTTGCTGAAATTGCACGCATTTATGAGTCTAATCTTTTCTGTTTATAATCAGGAGCAAAATTATCATTGATTTTAGTGGAAAAAGGGTGCTTCCTTAAACATGTCCTTAGAGGTCAGCTTTGGCAGAAATGATTCTGGATTTCAAGTGGACAAAAAGTTGAACACAACACAGGCATATGCCCTTGCAGCAGTGAGGAGTAGCTTTTTATGGGCCTGTGCAGCCATCAGGCTGAGGGAAACCTTTATTCCACTATTCTCATGGTCACATCTGCAGTAGAATATCTAGGTTTGGGGCCACCAGTGTAAGAAAGAGATGTTGAATGACTGAAGTCAGCCATATGGAGGCTCACCAAGATGGACAGGGAGTTGGAGCACATGACATGTAAGGACACTAAATTGGCTGGGATATGTTTAGCCCCAGGAAAAAACAAGGTTTAGGGGAGATCTGATGGCTCTTTTCCATTCTTCAATGTGAAGACACAGAGAAGGCAAGGGAAAAGCAACATCACCAGGTTGCAGAAAAAGAAATTTTGTTTGTGTAGAAGCAAAAGCATCAACCATAAGATTTATTAAGCATTGCAAGGAGCCAGAGGAGTTATGGAGTCCCTGTTCTTGCAGATTATCAGTTTGACCAGGTAAAACCCTGAGTGACCTTGTCTGACCAGGAAGATAAAACTTCTGTGAGCAGCATGGAGAAGTGGATCACCTCCAGAAGTCTCTTCCATGCTAAATTAACCTATGAAAATTCACAATTACTTCTTCAATTAAAAATACCTTAATAGGTGGTTATCAGAGGCTGAGAACAATAGTCACAGGGTAGAATTCCATTGAATTTCTGAATGTTTATTAGTACTACTTCATTATATCAGGAGGCAGCATATCTACATTCTGAGTTACTTTCATTATGGCAGCAATTACAGTTATTCCAGTTGGGTAAGATAAAAGAATTCTTTTTACATCCTCAGATACATTGTAACAAAATATGCTGAAATTACAATCAGATTTAAATAATTGCTAAAAACTGGGCAGAGCAGGATCATTTATCATTTCAGTATTTGTGCTTCTATTATAATTCTCAACTTTGTTTTAGACAGATGTAAAATATATGAACGGTAAAGATTTCACAGTCATGTGGCTCTAGGACAATGAGTTGAATGACAACTTATTGAAATGATGCACCTGTGACTCATGGTCACAGTATTTTCCTCTTGTGGAGATTTGCTGGTACCAGTGAAGTTGTCATGGTTTACCAGAATAGAAGAAATTGGACTAATTTGTTCAATAAGTTATCTTCAATAAGTTACCTCTTCAATAATTGACAGTACTCAAACTCTCAAACCCAGCCCAAACTCTTTTGAAGCCACATTCATTTCAGATGTTTGTTGTCAGGAAGCAATAGCCAAAGGCTGGTCTCTACCACAGCCAGAAAACATTACAACTTCTATCTTTCCATGGTTTGTCTGAACACAAGTGAATTGCAACGTTGTAGAATTTATGAGTCCCTTTTTTAATTTTTCACATTTTAGACAGTAGCTGTATTAAGTGAGATACCAGGACTGATCTGTTCAGAAAGGTGCATCTGATGATAAGGGACATGATACAAACACTTCGCTTTGGCAACTAAACTGAAGCACAAACTAGAAACTATAGGCAAGCCCTAGGAAGGCTGTATGGGTCTATGTCATATATGTTCACTCCATTCTTACACTTTTCCTTAGGTATTCTAGCTTCTGAGTATAATCAGAAATAGGATATTTTATTATGGGCCTGAGTTTCTGCTTTTTGTAAACTACACAGCAGCTGTGAAGAATCTGTTGTCTGCTCCAGATAATCTTTAGAGATCAAATGAAATAGTGTGGAAATAGCATAGACATTTTAAGACAGATGCCTGAAAAGCCAAATTGTTGCTTAGAACTGCTGCTAAACCAGTGCTTAATGCCACTGCAAAACTACCTTGGCTTTCTATATAAATTCTGGAAAATTAAATATTCTTCTTTCAAGGGATTTTATCATTCAGCTACACTGGAATATGCACTATACATTACACTGCCTGGGGTTAAAAATACTTACTGAGCTAGAATGAAGATGGATATCAGTTTATCTTAAAAACAAAACCCAAGAAAACCCCAAAAGAACGAAAAACCCAGACATCAATTTTACAAATAAAACAAGCCATTTTTCTCCTACTATTTAAAAAGACATTTATTCTTGCACTATAACTTACTTATAAGCTTAAGTGTTCTCAGGACTGTGGCAAAGGGAGAAAAGAAGGGAAAGGGCAATTAGAGGCAAATATATCCTGCTCTGCTCAGGAGATGAGCTGTTGATCTGCTGCAATCATCTGAAATGATATTCAAAGCCTGGAAGAATCCTGTGGCAAAGAGCAGTAACAGAAGCGAAACTATTATCCTAGTGAAGTATCTGTTTAACAGCCTGTGTTCCTTCTAAGGCTCTACCAAAGTTTCAATTTCAGACCCCAAAGACTACTTTTACACAAAACTAGTTTTATATATATTTATCTGTCAAAAGGTAGAAGAACATTTGCCCTGAGAATTTCAGAAACACGGAGGTCTTGTAGCTATTGTCAGGACAGTTAATCCAGAGACATTCCCCCCCCCCCCCCCCAAAAAGGACCAATGAGTACACTGATAAACAGTGAAAAACATTAAAATTTACAAAGATACCTAGGTGTCCATTGCTATATACAATCCATGCAATATGTAAGTGTCCATTGCAATATACAAGTATTTTAAGTCAGGTAACAAAGAGATATGCAACAACTTTTACATTAAAACCTGATGTTTTAATACCCAAATAAAAAAAAGCTATTTTTGTTTCTTTTCAAAAGAGTATAAATGAGAGAAAATCCATCTCACTGTGCAAAAAAATTGTGAACTTAAGACTTTCAGGCAAGAGAAGTAATTTCTTGGCATTGTCATCTCTTCATCCCACTGCAAATACATTTTTCTATTTTCTATACACAACATGTTTGCAAAGAGTAAATTTGTGTGTCTTTCTGAGGGAAGCACCTCTAAGAATTAGAGGCTGTCCATGACATGCAAAATCTGAAAGTTTATTCAGGATTAGTTCTAATAATTAGGTCTTGCTTCAGTAGAGAGATGTCCCTTCATGCTGGAATTTGCCTTCATAGCAGGTCGTGGGGCTGGAGGTTTGACCATTGCTGCAGTGTAAGCACAGACTGCATAACTGTGCCAAATGCCTCTTGAACTTGACTCCAACAAATACATAGAGCACAGGGTTGAGACAGCAGTGGGAAAAAGCAATTTTACGGCTGATGTGAAAGGCGAGGTTGGAGTCTTTCATGTACTGACAGGTAGGTGGTGGAAAAGTAGTCAGAAAGCTGAGGATGTTGTAGGGTGCCCAGCACAGGAAAAAAGCCACCACAATAATGAGGATGAGTTTCACAGTTCTGTACTTTCTGCGAGATCTTGTTCTAAGCAGGATTATGAGTATCTTGAAGTAACAGAATACAATGACTCCAAAGGAAAGCAGGAAGAGTACATTTCTCACATAAATGTCCACCTTTTTCCAATTCCCGTCAGCATAATCACAGAACCTCCGCTCTTCCAAGCCTTCTTGCACTGTGGTGTGAATCACCTCAGGAACCACAATCAGTGCGCTAACAGTCCAAACAGCCAAGGACACCAGGACACCACAACACTGCATCTGGGATCTCAGAGTTGAAAGGGGGTTCACTACAAACAAGTATCTCAGGACAGTCATGAGAGTCAAAAAGAAAACACCGCTGTAGTAGCCAACGGAGAAAATAGCATTTGATGCTTTGCAAAGGAACTCACCAAAAATCCATCCAAAGGACTGGTCCACTACCCAAAAAGGCAGCATGCAGGAGAAGACTAAATCAGAGACACAGAGATTCATGATGAAGATGTTTGTTAAGGATGTAAGGTTTTCATATTTCAGTAGGATCCATAACACCAAAGTGTTTCCTAGCAGACTGAGAAAAAATACCAGAATGTAGAGGACAGCAGTGAGATAGATGTTAAATGTGAAATAGTCACCCATTTCACAGACGTTGCTTTCATGAGGGTATTCATATGAGTAATTGTAATCTAAATAATATTCTTCTTCCATTTGTCTGTGCAAATCTTGTGCTGTTCTCCAGCAGCTACTTCAAAGGACTGCAACAAATCTTTTGTGAAAATCAACTCAGTAACTAGACTCTGACTGTGGAGGCTCCTGTTTTAAGACAGAAAAAGCAGCAGTGAAACTAGTAATTTTTCCTGGCTTGGGGAGACAAAAGACTCATTTCTTCTTATGACTAGAACATGTACAGGTAGATACCAAAGACTTACTGCAAAACACACAAATCTTAAATATTTAACAAGTCAGAAACTCAGATGTTTCTGAACCAAAATGTTTGGTGACTACTGTCAATTAATTACTAAGTTTCTACAATATGAATGCGCATTGTTTTGTTTTGTTTTTTTTCTGTAAATATCTCCGGTGCCAAGACTTTCCAATATGCTACCATTTTTTCAGTTTTCTGGAATGGTATCCAACTCCTAAGCACTTCTCTGTATAGATGATTCTTTGTCACCAAAGTTCAGCACTGCATAAACCCAAAACGCTGAGCAGTACCAGTAGCAACAACTGTAAGCACTAAGAGCAGGAAAAGCTAGGTTTGTTACAGATTTTTGTCTTGAGGTTTGTTGATATCTAAACATCTCGAAAGCTGTGGCAAAAGCATCATCATGCTGGGTGTTCTGTGCACCTCTCTGGCCTGATGATTTTCAGGGATGCAACAGGAGCACAGATCACATCACAGTCCTTTCCTGGGAGTGCTGCCCGTCTGTCTATATGCAGGCAGGAATTTAATCCCAGGTGGATGGTGAGTTGAAACTGGCCAACAGGATCAAAAGTTAGTGGGACTGGGAATATGGCATACAATCAGGTCACAATGGCCTAATTTCTTTATGAAATTAAGCTTAAAAATAGGTACAAAAAAAAATCAGTAATGCCTCTGACTAGTGGTTTAAAGTCTAAATTCACTTTATCCTAGGAGAAGACTTACCTGCAATACCATGTTTGGATCCTGTTTTGACTGAAGCTTGTGAGAGACCTGTGAATGAATTCCTTCAAAGTAGCACAGTTGCAAGAAAGAAGTCCCACAGCTCGGGCCAAAATTGTGCTAGTGACATTTTCCTTTTTTAATTAGTGAAGGCAGAATCTGCCTGCTACAGCTAGACAAAGACAAGCTGTCTTTGGAGGACAGGAGAGCTATGTCTACACCAAGAAAGCATGTCAGGGAGCACTTCTGGCTGCCAGAATTTAATGCCATCTGTGGGGATAGGTGATCCAGGTAAGCCAGAACATGACACAGGCAGGACAGGACAGGGTCCATCTATCCAGTGGGTTGTGATCAGTTAGTTTTGGAGGCAATGGATGTGTAGGATTCACTACTGTGACAGCAAGTGGCCCTGGAACATTTACCACCAGAGTCACTTTCTAGAAATATGGAAATAACTGGAAATATGTTTGTGGGCCTCAGTTTGTACAACATTGTGGTTTTCAGGTGTGCAGGGTAAGTCCTTGCAAAGGCAGTCATTCTTTCTGGTTTTACAGACAACTCTTAAGCAATGAATAGTTTAGATTGAGGTCCTAACCATCATTGTGTCCTGTTTCAGCTCAGGCTGGGGTATGCTGCTCCCTAGCAGCTGTCCTAAGGGAGCAGAGAAGCCTCTTTGTGAATGATCAGGGTTCTCCAGGGATGAGAGGACAGCACTTACCAGTGTCTTCACCATTTAATCTTGCCTTTTGTGCTGACCATACAGTGACAGCAAGCCCCAGGGCAGGTCTGCCCACAGTCCAGGAGCTACACAGCCAGCAAGGCTGCTCCTGATCTCTGGCACAATTGCTGCTGGCCCCTGACACAAGAACCTTCTCACAAAGACCTCAGCCCTGATGACTGCCTCTGCCTGGGAAGTATTTTGACTTGCACATGTCCTGTCCCTCATCTCATGCTGTTCTGCTCTTCATACCCCTGCTGCAGGATAGGCAGTGGTTAGAGAGCAGGTATCTGCTGGGGAGCTTTGCTCACCCTCCTGCTTGCTGTCAGGGCTGAGAAATACTTGAAAGGCAGAAGGCACCATTTTGCAAAGGTATTTTGAGATTATGTCAGATAACAGGTAAGTGCCAAAATAAAAAAGTGTACCAACATATCTATTTTCTTCACAGTTAAGATAATAGGAGATGGTAAATAGTTTCTGCAGTCCAAACAGTCTCTATTTTTCTCCATCTTCCCCAAGGACATTGATGCTGAGTGTGCAGACACTTGATTCATGCTGGCAGATAGCTGTGATTGGAAACCCTGTTGGTAACTCTTGCTATTTCCGTCTCCAGATTTCCATATGCCTTGGCATCCTACCCACCTGACTGAAAAAGCTGTGTCTTGCACTTTGGCAGGAGCCAGAGGAATGCTTGGTTACATGGGAACAGGTATCCTCTCTCTGATTTTGTGTCTGGCATTTCCAGAGAACACAGGAAAATGCTTCTATGAGGTAGCTTGTTCCTGGTTGATTTTTTAATGCTTCCAAGTTAGTTCTTGGATAATGCCACATTTCACAAAACAAATTCATTCAACATATGCTATCTTACCTGGTGCAGGCTCCATGGAATTGCAGATGGAGGCTCCAGTCTACAAAGCATTAAACCTTGTGGATGGTTGATCAGGATTATATGTTCTGATATTATGTTTCTACCAGCTGAGAAGCCCTTTATCAGGTCAGTGATGGTAAGGAGAACCTTGCAGGAACCTAAGGCACTTAGATCTCTTCCTTTGCACCTCAAAACTCCTTAAATCAAAACCTGTTTTTGTTCTGCTGTATTTTATCTCCCCCTTTCAATTCTACAAGTAAGAAAAGCTGTGTATGGATTTTCAATTAAGATATATGCAAAGGAGATAAAAAATGATGTGATTGAATCGACAGGTAAAAAGTGTGTCAGTGTCACACAAGAAATATGAATCATGCAACTGTTTTCAATGTATATATAATGGTACAAGTGACAGCAGAAGTTGGTTGAAAGATGGAAATTACCTTAATTTCAGTTGCCAGGACAAATAGGAACAAAGGAAAAACACATCATACAGTTCTTGCCCTTCTGAAGAGCACTCAGCAAGGCATTCAACATTTATTTCACTCTTGTCCAGAAAAACTGCTTCTCGAGAAGCCTTCATTTTCTAGCAGGGCTCTGCTTTGTCTTGGAGCATCATATTTAAAAAAGAAGTCTAATACAGAACTGAGGAAACGATACTTCTAGGGACCTCCCATTCAATTTTCTTTCTCTGAAAATTCAGTTAGACTTCTGTCAGCTGAAGGTACAAATTGTTCATCAGTTTATTTCATTTTCAAACGGAACATTTGAAAGAGCAGCTAGGAGGAGTTGTCTGCTCACTTTGCAGTCAGTGGAGGGAGAGAGAGGCAGTGGCAGGAGTCACATCAGCCCCCAGTCTGTGTTCTACCAGTCTCCTCCCCAGACAGAGGCAGCAGAAGCAGAGACAGCCCCTTTAAGAAGATTCCTGGCATTTACATAGAAAGCTGAGGTTAATCTCATCTTATTTGGAAAAGACAAGGGGGTTGCAATAGAGAGAAGCCCCCTACCATAAGGCATGCAATGATGACATTTTTTATTCACTTTATTTGAAAAGCCTCTGGGCTTCACAGCTTGTTCTCCACATTTCTTAGGGGGAAAAAAAAATTAGATGTTTTTGCAGGCTGGTTTACACAGGCAACAAACGTTGACACATAAAATAAATTTCTGTTCCCCTAAACTAAATTTATCTGGTAGCTGCTTCCTTAGCCAATCTCTTGTTCCAGATTGAGATAGGAAGAAAAAAACCCAAATGTGACCTTTTCTGGCAGGAAGATGCTTTAGTTTTTCAAACAGGTTTATGGAGCTGCTGTTTAATCTAAGGAAACTAAAAAACAATAAATAAAATTTCTCCTTCCCTAACTATGACTGGTATCTGTCTTGGAGCACAGCCTCGGAGTCACACGTAGGAGATGGACAGGAAAGTCCTGGAAGTCATGAGAGGCAGGTAGACTTGGTCCAAAGCACAAGTGTACTCTGGACAGTGTGGTCTGTGCTGGTGGATGAACTTTTTGTCTACCTTAGAGGAAATTTCTACATGGTAACAAACTCTTCCAGGACATGGCTAAAGCAAAAGGTCAAGATAAAGTGAAAAGTCAGTAGGAAGTCCCTTGTCCGTTTCAGTTTTGCAAAACCTTAAGAAGCCTAGCTCATCAAGGAATCTCTTACCCTATTTTTAAAGCAAATTTCTGTTGGGTTGGGATTATTTTCTGAGACCAGTGCTTCCACTCGTGCCCCATGGGTTTCACAAGGCAGGTAAAACACTCACAGTCAGCCCAGAATCTTGGTGGCCTCCTGTTCCCCATAACCTCTACGTCTCAGTCCTTGCCATCAGCCCTGTGATAACCACAATCAATGGAAGCAGAAACATCCCAAGTGAAGAGTCTGGAACCCACCCCAAAACACACATTTGAGTTCAAATTTCCATCCTAAGTTGGCAGCCTCTGGCTTGTACAAGAGCACCCTTTGCTGGGTTAAGAACTGTCTGGATGGCCAGGCCCAGTGAGTGGTGCCACATCCAGCCACCAGTGCTGTCCCCCGGGGATCTGTTTTGGACTGAGTCCTGTTTAATATCTTTATTGATGATCTGGGTGAGGGGACTCAGTCTACCACTAGCAAATTTGCACTTTTATTGTGCTAAGGCTGGTCAGAAAGGGCATGGTGCTGGCACCTGGGCAGCAGCTGTCCAACAGAGCACAGGCAGGAGCAGCCTTGGCCAAAGAGGTTTGTGTGGAAGTGGAGGTGGTTGGTATCCTGCCTGTGGTTTTCTGCAACAGGCTTTGTGCCAGCAGGATTGCAGCTCTGGGTGTTCTCTATTTTCCCCTAGGGCAAGGACAAGGAGAAATCCAGCCCCTTAATTTGGCGGGATGGTGCAAAGGAGAGCATTGTTCCCTGCTTGCAGCCAGGCAGGATTTGGCCATGGTTCTCTCAGTAGCTCATGCAGGGATGGGGTGAGTAAGTAATTCTGCAGGATGATAAGAAGTAGTCCTTTCAGTAATAACTGGCTGTGAGGAAACAGAAAAAAGGAGCTTTCTGGGATTTTTTGAGTGGAGAAATTATCAGTTTGTTTCTACAGTGTAGACAAGTGAGAGTTTAAATGCATTTCTTGCAAGCAAGGATTGCATTGATCTCTGTGTCTGACATGTAATTCTGATTTTTCTTCATAGCGGCACTCCTGACAGGCCCCGAACACCAGCCCATTTCTCTTTGCCAGACAGCAGGGACATGGTATACTCCTTGCCCATCTGCTCCATAGAGAACATAAATGCTCCATTATTTGGCCATGAAAAAGAGCATCACTTTGTTTCTTAGTAGCTGGGTTTCTTGGCAATTGAAACCAAGCAAAACCACTTCTTATTTTTCCTGCTAAAGCAGAACATATCTGCAGGTTTCTGCTGCCAACAAAATGTTGACCCCTCCCCATCTCTGTGTGCAGATGTACACATATCCTCCTGACAATATACTGGATGATGGGGCTGTCCTTGAGAGATCTCACCAGCCCCTGCACTATATTTAAATAGCAAGCTTAGAGCTGAACAAGGAGTCTGATAAGTAAAATGTGTGTAAAGAAGCTGACTATTCCCTCACAGGTTCTTATAGACAAAAAAACAAATATTAAGACAAAGGAGCACATCACAGTTCTGGGGGAAATAACCTCGTGTTTCTGTAAAGCTTAGCAAACTTCAAGCCTCCACATAAAGTTCATGAACTCATTTTTATGGCTCAGAGACAACATGAAGAATAGGGTTTTATTTTTCTACAAAATTCCATTCTGCTGGTGTATTTAAGCTATACCACTCTTTTTATTGTTTTTCCCAAGAGGATTATAAGCCATATGTCCAAAGAATTTGTGTACTGCATTTTGGGTGGGATTTCCAGTGTTCCTGCTGGGCCCATTGCTGCAGGAATGATTCTGAAACAGATGGAAATTATGCTGACAGCCACTGATGTGACCAGTATGTACAAGGGGATGCTGCCCTGCTCCTGAGGCTCCTAACTGCAGGCCTGGGATGTGGCCTGGGGAGAGATGATGGGGGGGCAGCCTCAGTATCTGTGTGTGCAGGCAGAGGGAGGCAGAGGGAGGCAGAGGGAGATGGATTAGCAGTGCCACTTCAAGGAGCCCAGCTTTGTCACAGAGTCTGTCCTCATCCCTGGCAGTGCAGGCACAATCTGGTTTTATTGACTATTAAATGGGCTACCTTGTATCAGACCATTCCCACTCATGAAGCCATTCTGATGCTGAAGTCCCAGAAACTTGCAAGGGTTTAGCCAAAGGGAGAAAGAAGGGAAAGAGAGAAAATCCTACCCACTGAGCCATGTTTGCACCAAGTGAAAGGCTGGGTGTAATGTGAGGAGGCAAACAACATAGAATCATAAAATATTAGGGGGTTGAAAGGGACCTTAAAGATCATCTAGTCCCAACCCTTCTGCCTCCCACTAGACCAGGTTGTGCAATGCCCCATCCAACCTGTCTGAACACTGTCAGGGTTGGGGCATCCACAGCCTCCCTGGGAAACCTGTGCCAGTGTCTCACCCACTCAGAGTAAAAAACTTCTTCCCAATATCTAAACTAAATTTCCCCTCTTTCAATTTGTCCCCATTATTCCTTGTCCTATCACTGCAGCTCCTGATGAAGAGTCCCTCTCTGGCTTCCCTGTAGGCCCCCTCCAGATACTGGAAGGTTGCTAGGAGGTCTCCATGCAACCTTCTCTTCTCCAGGCTGAACACCCCCAACACTCTCAGCCTGACTTCATAGGGAGGGTGCTCCAGTCCCCCTATCAATTTTGTGGCCTCATCTGGACTTTTTCCAACTCTTCCATGTCCTTCTTTTGTCAGGGATACCAGAACTGTACTCAGCACTCCAGGTGGGGACTCACAAGAGCAGAGTAGAGGGACAGAATCACCTTTCTTGACCTGCTGGACATGCTCCTTTTGATGCAGCCCAGGATTCATTTGGCTTTCTGGGCTGTGAGTACACTGTTGGCTCATGTTGAATTTTTCATCAGTCATCACAGAACTGTACATGTCACTGCTGTCGTCTCACCATTTTCTAACCAGTTTTGTTTTGCTTTCCCTTTGTCACATCTGTTATGCTTTGCAGAACATCAGAGAGTTTGAATTTGCCTTATTCACGCCACCTGCACTCACTGGCATCAGCTACTCCTTACCCTGATTCTGGATGGCTCCTTGGCACCCAGACCCAGCTGGGTAGTACCCTGTGTGCCTCCACCGCTCCCAGTGGGCTGCCCTGGCCAGGCACGCTCCCGCCAGTGTGGAGCTCAGCTGAGGCAGCCTTTTCATGTGGATGCCAAAGCAAGACTGAAGAACAAAGGGCTGCAGCCAGGTGAATATGAAGTACCTCTGTGTCCTCCTCTCCACTGGCTGTATGATGGTCTCTCTGCTGGTGTGAATTGCTACCTGCTGTCTTGAATGGACATGCTACAGCTCTCATGAAGACTAAAGCCTGACTTACGAGCAGCCTCCTGTGCCCAGAGGGATAATGTGCCTCGACATGAGGCAAGTCACGGTATGGCATTTGCCTATCACCAGGACAAATTTGTTGGCTGCTCCCTTGTCCCTGCCTTTTCTCAGAGTGGCAGCTGCTCTGTGTTCTGACAGAGGTTTGGATGAGGCAATCTTTGGCACAGATCTCTTGGCACTGCAGACCTGAAGTGCTGCCACTGCCTGGAGGCACAGCACATATGAGCACACCTCACTGCTGTTCTACCGCCCCCTCTGCTGCCACCCGTCGGAATTGGCTTCCAAAATTGCCGTTCTGCACTGCAGCCTGTGGAGAGGGTGATGCTAGAAAACCAGATAAAACAATGAAGGAACAAAAAAAACTCTCTTTGAACCGCAGGTTCAAAAGAAACTGTTCTGTTCACCACTGACCACTTATTTCCTGTGAGTTTTGGTGAAAATTGTATACAGATTGCATATATACAGTATATATATGTTCTCTTTGCCCCTGGTGGCCATCTGCTTCTGGAGAGAACCAAAGGCTGGGGCTGTTCTTTGGGTTAAATTTGGAGTAAAAGAAAAGAGGGGCAGGATGCAGGGTGGTCAGGACCACAACAGCTTAAAAAAAAAAAAATTTTGCAAGGGAGAAGCAAAAGATTGCAAAGGAGAATGGCCTGAGGCTTTATTGGATTGATAACTTGATGGCATCTCAAATGGTGGTCAGGAAGTAGCTCAGTGAGGAGGTGGCTCAGTCAGACACTGGGAAAACAGAACTGACTGAGGGAAACCCAGGTTTTCATAATTAAAATTAGGTTTTCTACAGAAGGCATTTTCTACAGAATTTTCTTGTGCAAGGACATTTCAGGAGCACAGCCAGTTTCCCAACACTCTTTGTCTGATGAGTCAAAGCAAAATAAATCATATTTGATAAAACAGCACCAAAACATAGCACATTCAGAGCACTGTTTACGTTAACAGTGAGGCAATAAATAGCTTGCACCAGAAACAATTGACCACAACCAAGAACATTCCTGTCCTGTTTTAGTCACTACTTCCCTAAACCCCAGCACTTCCTCCTGGTGTGGCATGCCTGCTCTCAGGCTAGAGGCACAGCCCAGGCACAGTGCATCTCTTCAAATATCTTCACCCGGAATAACTGCAACAACAAGGATTTCTCATGCTGATCCTGCAGTGACTGCAGTTCAGACAGCCCCGGACTGCATTTGGTCTGTGCCACCAGGTGAAATCCATCTCCTGGCAGACAGTCAGTGCATACTTTCTTCTCAGTAGGCTTTTCGGGGAAATCCTTTCATATGGCTACCCCTGTGAGCACACCTGTTCCTTTCAAAGGTTTGGGCTGGAATACCACTGGCTGAAACATTCAGTCTGAGCCCAGAAATTCTTAAGATCCTTCTAGACCTGGCTTGGTCTCACACTCCCACATCTTTTTCTCTAGCATTTTGCTCATTTGTTTATATTGAAGATTCACTGTTGTTACAAGAGGAATCTCAAAGTGCTTTACCACTTTGCAGAAGACATCTGCACATTCCCATCTGCCACGCCGTGTTGCTTGTACACACATATTTCAGCACCAGAGTACGAGCAAGCAGGTGTCCTGCAGCAGCAAGCCCACCCAGATAAGGGGCTCCTTAGCAGAAAGTCAGCTGTAGCCCACATTCCCCAGCAGGGGGTAACATCAGGGACTCCGTGTGTCAAGCATTAGTGAACCGAGACAAAATCTTAATGTTCCAGTTCCTGAGTCATTTCATAACATCTCTGGCCATCTGTCCTTTGGCAAGGTCTTGTGGTAAGTGCAGGGAGGGAAAACAATACTTTATGCAACAAGGGTTGGCATGATCTTCCCAAAACTTCCCCAGCTCCTAGACTGCACTACACTTACACCAAGATAGCTCCAGCCACACAGGCCACCTGTCCTATTCAATCCACTTGGCAGAGGCATATTCTTCTGCTTTAGTAATATTATGCTCAAACCACATTAAATAGCCACTATTTTGTCTCTCAAAGAATATCAAATTTGTGAGCTGGGAATTGTGGCCAGCTCCTTCCCAAAAATTAAAGGGCAGAAACTCCAAAGACAAGAAGGTGAAGGCAGTAATGCAAATAGGAGCCGTTAACATGAGTCTCCAGGCTGACATAAAGGTGAAATAATTTAGAAAAATGGTCTCCTTGGACCCTTTCCCTTTTCAAATTACTCCTTACTTAAGAGAGACTTTAAATACATTTGTGGATGATAAGGAAATTCAGGCTAGTTGATCATGGATGACATAAAGGATCCATTCAGGACATAGAATTAAACACATTTCCTTCTTCAAGACTGGGATGTGATCCCACCTATCCCCTCCCAGTCCAAGAAGCAGCCCCATGGTGTCTCAGCGCCAGGGAGCACAAGGCTTTGCTTTCAAGTTCCCCTGCAAAGGCTTTAAGACTCAGAGACAAAACTCCTGAATTCTGCTGCATATTTTAGCCACCACCTCGTAACCAGAGCTACTTTTGTACATGTCAGTACCTCTTCTCCAGCAGCTGAGCTGACTGAGATGCAAAGAGAAAACCTTCAGCCCTGATTTTCCAGCAGGCATTTGGGGGGCTGTGCAGTGCAGTGGAATCAAGCATGCATTTGGAAAACCTGGTGTGCCTGCTGAGGCTGCTCCTTCACTGGGCAAGAGGCAGCGAGCACAAAGGATGTGGGCAATGTAAAGCACTTGGTCCTGGGGCTCTGCAGCAGCCTGTTGGTCTTGGAAGGTATAGCCAAAGCCTTGTGCAGTCATGGCTGTGTGAAATGCAGCAAGCAGACTTTGTGAACTGCTCCTAAGCTTTGTGTCTGTTCTTGTGTAACTCTGCCCTAATTTGGGTCAGGACCTTGCACCACCAAACTCCCTGTTCAGCTCTGCATGCCAGAGATCACTGGAAGTGTAGACCCCAGCTCTAAATGTGCACTCCTGTCTCAAACAAAATTGAAACTTGCATTATTTCAGAGCAATGTCTGTTTTTTGTTCCTTTTTGTCGCAAACTACCTCTTCTTTTCCTGAAAAAAAAAAATAAATAATGCAATTCTCCCTGACTTTTGAATTTCCCACAGCACCAAAAAGGCCAACTTCTGCTGAGCCCTACACAAGATGCTGCCACCCATGGTGTATAAAACTGTCAGTAGAACTCTGTGGTTGATGTGAGCAAAGCGAGGTTTGCAGAAGGAGGTTTTTAAGGACCAGACATGACACAGAAAGAAAAGCTAGGATGCTTGGAGAGCTTGTCTGCTGGTAGAGGAGCCTCAGTGAGTCCTTCCCTTTCAGGTTTTCTTCTATGATTGAGATATCAAGTATCTCAGCTTCATCCACACCATTGTGGCTTTTCCCACCAGTATCTCTTGTTCCAGCAGAAGATACAACCTGTTGCTGCAGGTAAAGTCTGCCTGACTTAGATATTAGGAAGAAATTCTTCACTTTGGTCTAGTGGGAGGTGTCCCTGTCCATGGCAGGGGAATTGGAGCTAGATGGTGTTTTCATCGCAAACCGTTCTCTAATTCTAAGACTTCAGGTATAAACACAGTTCCTAAAGCACATGCACGTTGTGGGAGGCACCCTAAAATACAGAATGATTATTGGGATGTTAGCTTTGGTAGCCGTCCTGCTCAGCAGCAGCCCACCCGGCTCATGCCTTTCAGCAGCAGCACTGCACTTCTCAATCCTGGTTAAGGGTGTGCATCTGTTTAAGTTCTACTGCATATTTATAGGCATTATTGAGTTTTTTAGATAAGTAAAGCTGCAGAGATTTGTCTGGTTTTTTGCATGAGGACTGGCAGATTTGGCACGAGCCCCAGGCGCATTGCTCCTGCAGTGTCTGCAGAGGGAAGCAGGGTGTGGGCTGCGTGCATTGGTCATGGTTAGCTACAGCTGGCATGCTAGAACAGGGTAACCCCTGCCTTCCCTCAGCAGCCAGAGACATCCCTGGGAAGGGGCCTGACAGACATAGCTCTCCTCCAGAGGATGGATCAGACAAACATCTGCTCTTCAGCAGATAGATACACCCAACACCTACATCAGCTGCTGATAAGCAGGGCTGCTGGGAAGCCAGACTTGATGATGCAAGACCTCAGTCTTGCATGTGGCTGCCGATGACTCCAGGTCCCCTGTGCTGTTTGCAGGGCACTGGAGTGCTGGTGGTTTGCTGTCCGTCAATAATGCTGTTAGGAAAAGATCTTTTGTCTCCGTCTCCACTCCCCTACTCCCCTCAGTCACTCTCAGTGAGCATCTGCAGGACTTCACCTCCCATCCAGTCTGGAAATCCATCACAGCAGCCTGGAGACAGCCATCTTATTGCTACCTCACCTTCTCCCTCCCTGCTGTCTTCAAACCACCTGGCTAGGATGTTCCTGGCACCTGTGGTTTTCCCCAGATGGACAAATCTCTTCTGGAAAGGACACGAGTGGCTCTAAGCACTTCATGCATATGCATGGCAAATTTATAGTTCAGTTTGTGAAGCCAGACTAAAACCCCGGCAGCAATAGTGTATTTTCAGATACACTGGGAATGAAAATATTTGAGGTTTGTTGTTAGTGAAAAAGTAAGAAAAACACCCATCTGTTTGGGACCAAATATTTCATGGGTGAAAGCAGAAGAGCATTCCAATTACCCAGTGTTTTATTCTTTCTAAAAGTGCAAGCAACATTTTCAAGAAAAACCACAAGAGCAGAACATAAAGAAGGGCAAGCTTTGCATTTAGAAGATGAAGTCTTGGATGTCAACTTTTCACAATATTTTCCTTTTTTTTCTTCCCCTATTTATTATTTTTATTTTCCAGCTGAAGCTGATTTCTAAATGCTCCCTACTTCTCAAAGGCTGCTGGGAATGACTCAGGCATGCACAGGGCTGACAGGGCACTGCTGTGACTGGGCAGTGGCAGATGCTGCTGACTCAGGCTTGGCACTGTCCCATCATCTCTGCCTGCCCAGGCTGCACTGGCACCCTTCCAGGGCAGGGACCCCTTCTTAGAGCAGGTGAAGACCACCCTGGCCTCATGGGAGGTGCCCTTGCTCCAGCATCCAGGCCATGCATCCTTGAGCCTCGCTGTCCTGGTCCCCAGCTTGCCCCCTGGCAAGAAGAATGACAAATTGTTTCTAGAAGCTTCACAGTGTTTCCAAAGAGAAGGGGTCTTGTATGAGATGAACCATGTGCCCAAGTCTGATGGGTAAAAATGTTGTGGTTTTGCTTGAATTTTAAATAAGAATACAGCATGTTTTTTCATAATGGCTCCCCTACCAACAACCACTTTCACACTTTGTCTGATAAAAATCCCATCATGTCGTAACATAGGAAATAGGTTTCAACGTTCCCTTTCTCAAAGATTCTCTGATACTGTGTCATGTCTTGGCTTCAACCTGGGTGTGTCCATGTTGCTGATTAACACTAAAATTCTTAAAATACTCTTAATTTTTTTTTATAATAAAAAACTAAATTCTTCTTAAGACATTCTTTAAAATTATTAAGCTTATTTTTAAATTATTCTTTTAAATGGTCTAAAACAGCTCCAGAAGGCAGGTGATAGAAGCATGCAGAAAACAGCAGAAAGAGACAAAGATTATATCAGAACTGCAGTCATTAAGGCTTTTTCTACCATGTAAAGACAATCCCTTGGCTTCAGTGGTACTTCCAAGATAACAAGTAAATGATTGTGCTACAGTCAAATGGAGTTCAATTGGGAGAGAGGTCACAAATTGATGAAATATTTTATGTGAACCTCTAGTTACCTCTAGTGGCAGGTCTGAATTTGTAATGCAGACAAAACACCATTTGAAATTCAGGTATTTTGTTTCAATCCTTCATCTAGGATTTTATTAAGTCTGTCCTTGGAGGTGTCTGAGCAACAGGGTTGCTGTCTGTATTCTTTTATGCTGGAAGAGCTACGTCTATCTTTTTTTTAACAACAGAAGAGGAAAAGTGACAACATTTGCACCCTGGCTTGTATATCCTTATCAGACGTAAAGGAAATTCAGAAATTTAAATATGGGCAAAAAACATGGGGAAACACTGCCTGTGTCACTGTACACAACCGATTCTGGTTTTCCTGAAGTGCTCTACAGCTTTGTGTGGAGATCTTCTGATACCTGACAAATGAAAAATGACTAGTTGTGGAAGTGGTTTTCCTGAATGTAGATTGACTTGTTTAATATCTCTCTACCTCAAATGGCAAAGGAACACTTTGAAGAAAACATGTTTGTTAAAGTTATGAGTTTATTTCCACTTCAGAGCTAAGGAAAGCATTGACCCTAGGGAGCCAGGGACCCCTCCTACTAAAACCAGACTTCTCAATCTCAGTATAGGTGAGGCAGAGAGTGAGCAAGCTTGAAAAACTCCTTAAAGTGGCAGCAGGTTTACATCTTCTGCTACAAAGAGCCAGCCAAAAATAGTTTCCTGAAGAAAACACCACCAAAACAGCTTCTGCAACACTCCAAAGTCTCCAAGTGGGGTCCTAGCAGATCCAGCTCTTATGGGCTTTCACATTCCATCAGAGGAGAATGGATGGAGCATTATATGTGAGAGACCGGTCTTGGCCAGCCCTAGGGCAGGTTTTGCATCCCCTGGTGAGATTAAATACATGCTCACACCTCTGATGCAGCTGTGCAGAAGTCAGGTCACAGCTTAAACAGGTTTAAAGGAAGTGAGTTTAAAACTAGTGCCTACCTTTGCCAGCAATGACTGAGCACCCCATTTTGTTATGTTAGCACAGGGGGCCAGAGGGAGGCATTTGAGCTGCTGGAAAAAGAAATTATGAAGCTTTGTTTGGCCATACACATAACTGATGTTCATGAGCTGATCTAGCTAAAGCACTACAAAACCACGCAAATGAAATCTCAGTGTAAGTCTAGTTATGTCTATTTATGTATTTCTGTATGAGCTTTGTGCCTTCCTCTCATCAAAGCAAGCTGAATTACCATAAACCACATTTATCTCAGCTTCAGTGTAACCTTTCCTACGCAGGTTTCTCTAAAACCTGCTTTTAAACTGTCTTGAAGAAAAAACACTGTACTCATCTTTTCTAGAAATTTAGTCAAAGCATCACCATGTGTTCCTGGAGCAAGGGCTGGTACATTTTTGCTTACTTCCTGTGCTTTTACCGAAGTCAGTATGAAACACCACTGGAGCACCTCAGCCAGTGCTTTGTGCAGTAGCCCTGCTGTGGTCAGTGGAACTGAACTTGTGGGACTAAATTTGACCCTGTGGGTCACTGTCTTGCTGAGCTGCATTGGGAAAAATGAAAAGGGAGGAGAAATACGCAAGGGTGAACAAGCATTCTGCTGTGGAATTGCAGCCAACATAATGATTAAAAGTATTTATTCCTAATTTTACTCTAGAAAAAATAAAACCAGGCAGGGAAAATCTAGGCAGGGACAATCTGGACCTTCATGCATCTTCCTCTTCCCAGTGCTCTACTTACAATTTTAGCTTTGGCCCTCTTTTTTCCGCAAGTTGTTTTGCAACCTCTGCTCCCTCTTGCACTGTGTTCCATAACACAAACAACACCGTGATGACAATCAGGGTCATGACGGGGAACAGTCAGGATATTTAAATAGGGTGAGTTTTGGAGTCAGGACTTCAGTCTGGATGCTGGTTCCCAATCCAGCTACATTTCCTCAGAAAACTAGTTTTGTTGGCTCTCTGGAAAACCTTCCAAAACAAGAGTAATACTAGAGCACAAGCTTTGCGGTACCTGACCCAGGTTGTTGCATTTCTTCCTTCTTTAGTTAATTTGGACCACCAGGATTAGAGCTGGAGTCCCCATATCCTGTTGCTTTTCAGGGCTATGACTGGATCCTGATAGAGGTGTGAACTGAAACTGTCCCCAGAAGGCAAAACTCCTCTAAAGATTTCCCTAATTCATCTCTTCCTGAGACACCTCAGATTATTTTTTCACCTTTTTTTTTTTTTTTTGAGACAATAGCATGTCTTAAGGGTGTCAAAAAATAACGCTGCAGAATGAGCAGTTGAGAGTGAGGTGTAAGGCAGGAAGAGAAAGAACTTGGGCTAAGGTAGATGGGGGGAGTTTGGCTGCTTACAGGATTGTCTGTCTTGGTTACCACGACCTGGCTCAGATTCCCTTGCCCTCTGATGAGCAGGTCTGATCTTCACAGAACTTTGCCCACATAGCTTTGGAGAGCTACAGGGCAATGTGAGAAAGCATGTGTGTTTTGGTGGTTTTGCCCTGTTTTCTGGGGAGGATGTGAGGAGGAACTGACAAGAGCTGGTAGCAGAGCTACAGAAGGCATGTGGGAGTCCTGCCACCAGCTCTGCAGAGCCAGGCAGCTGCACAGCTGCCATGCCAAAAGTGGAAGCCAGGGCACACAGCCAAACTGGCTTTGCACCAAGAGGAACTAGCCAGGTGCTCAGAGCCCAGATCCTGTTCTCTATTTTCAGCAGGTAAAGTTAAGGGTTAGCTAGTTGCAGAAGGAGAGCTCCACACCCAGCTGGCAATGCAGGCAGCAGAGCTTGATTCCTTCTGTCAGTGTGGTACAGCAGAAGAGGAAGAGGCACTGGAGCATCTGAGGGCACAAAAAAAAGAAAGATTGGCCCAAGTTTGGCAAGACGTTCATCCTTTCATCCTCATTGCCTGCTTTCTGTTTCCTCCTCAGTGCTGCACTGACCATTCTGCCCTGCCCCTAGCTGCCTGTGGCCTCCCTAGAACTCCCCTCAGCACGCCACAGGCTTGTGCTCCATTGCTGAATCCGTGCTAGCAAAGGCAGAGAAGCAGCTGCATGCAGGAGTGAGGGCTGGCACAGGAATGGCTGCACTCAATGGACTGAACCCCATGTTGTGGAAACATCCCTTGCTGGAGGGCTGTGGGCAGCAGAGGCACCAGCAGGCTGCACTTTGCCATGGGCTGGTGAGCCCCAGAACAGCTGCCATACAGCTGTCTGTATCCCTCCTTTGGCTCTTCCCTGAATGCCTGTATATCCCTTGCCAACCTCTGCCCGAGGCTACCCCTGATATCCTGTGGTGGGGTCCAGCAGAGATGAAAGGACTGCTCAGAGGAGATGGGACACAGGGAAAGAGGCTTTGCAGGTGTAGAAACACCTAACATGCAGTTGTCTGAACTGAGGAACTCTCACTGTGCTTCCTACTCCGGCATTGTTCCAACATGGAGCATTTAGTCTGTTTTAATCACATACCGTGAAATCTGTAGGCACTCTAGGACCACATTCACAATTAGAGACAGAGAAGCTGGGTAACAGCTGCAGCAGTCAGGGAGACAACAGCTTGCATATATTGAAACATACAGAAACACTCTTTCCAGAAAACTGGGCCATATCTGACTATTTGCTTTAGGGGGGGGAACCTCAATGCCCGAAGGCAGCCAGTGCTGTCCCCATGCCAGCTTCCAGCCCCATCTGGGCATCCCTACAGCCTCAGGAGCCAGCAACAGCTGAGCACACCGCAGCACTGAAAGCTGCTCCCTCACGGGTCCTGCGCGGGTCCTGCTAAAGCGCACATTGTCGGCTGAGGAGGAGGAGGACACTAAAGCAAAGCCAAACTGAGAGGTAAGTAATGCTCAAAGGCATGGGAATTCGCTTTACCTACCAAGCACTGAGGAAAACTTTCTCAAACCCTGGCACTTTGCTACAAGGGGGCTGACCAGTGGTGGTATTTTATCTTTAGGACAGCCTGTTGTTTTCTTTCTGATGCTCCTCTGTTGTTTTTTTGGACTCTGGGAAGCCTAATTGCTGCTCCTGCAGCTGCCTTTGCACTGTCTTGGAAGAGGCTGTGTTGAATGTTGAAGGAATTCCTTCTTCCCTAGCTGATCCCTGTCTTTTTGTACACATGGCTCTGGATAGCTTGGTGCATCTGTCAGCTCTGTAGTGCCTTCTCACCTTTGGTAATCCAGTCCCTGTAGTGCCTGTGCTGGAGATGAGAGGATGTGAAACACAAGCATGCTGGGGATGTTTTCAGCTCACGTGCTGTGTGCTCACACTTTGGTGATGGCTAAAGGGCTGATCCTTTCTCTCCTGTGTAGTTCCCTGAAAACAATTAAGTGTAAGACCTGTGTGTCCCTCACTGCCAGCAGAGTTGGCTGCTTTTTATGGCAGGCAGGATTTTCTCTCTGCATGCAGCAATTTCCTGCCCTCTGTTCTCACACCACAGGTAAGCCTCCTCTCTCCAGTGCAATGTGCACTCAGTGGCCAGGAAGGAGCCGGAGTGAGATGTCAGGGCAGCAGTGGGAAGTAGCTGCCTGCCTGGCTGCCTCTTCCCCACAACCTCTGGCTCAGCCCTGCACCGCAGTGAGCCAGTCACTTTGCTGATGCTTCTGAAAATTTTTTGTTTCCTGGAAGACTAGATGCCCTTGCTTTTGGAATAAGATCAATTTTCAGCCAGAGCAGGCAGACCTGCCTGCTGTGCCCCTTGTAATGCTTCAGAACAGCACAGCCATGGTGAAGCTGGAGCTGTGCTAACTGGAGTTAGGGCTGTTTTGCTAGACCAACCTCTCTGATTCCTTTCCAGGTTCCTCTGTTATTTTTGTATTGGTTGTGTGATTTTTTTTCCTGAAGAGTTTCTTTGAGGACCACCAAGAACCCTTGGGATCAGCAGGATGGAGGGTGCTGAATGCTACTTCTGATAGGGTTGTGTAACACCTGAAGGCCATTTGTGTGATCTTGTTAGCCACCAGCACCTTAAGGCACACCACAGCTTAGGATTCTAGACATAGGATTAACTAAAAATCAGCTCTGTATTAAAAGCAAGGCTGGATGTCAGACTTGCAGATATTCCCAGGGCTGAGTTTTTAACATCCCCAGTGATTTAAAGATCCTATTTTGTCACAGGTTTCTAGACAGTCTGAAGACCAATATGTAATTTTCCTGTGCAGTCACATACTTCTTTCATGCAAAGAGGTGTGTTTTATAGCAATCTAAACAGCAAGAGCATAAATAAAACCATGATGGGAGCACACTGATACTGCTGAATGGCATGCTTTACTGGGAAGTACATTAAGTGTTAACCTCCCTTGGTTTATGTGGTCAGCTGCTGTTTGATGTCTTATCACAATACCTATTCACATTTCAAAGAGCCAAGAAAAACCCCAGAATTTTTTCTTTTTTTTAAAAAATAACGTGATTTCACTTTGTGGCTTTGAAATGTGTATGTATTTTATCATGTTACAGAGAAGAATTTCTGTTTTAAATTTGCTGTTCCTTTTCCCAGCTCATTTCATTTCCTGAAATGAGCCGTAGCAGGAACATAAAAGGGTTGGTTTGTTCCATCTTCAGATCCATTTTTCTGATGGAAGTCCTAAATAGTCAAAAAGGCAAGCTTGCTTTATTCCAGTTTATGGCAACTATCATTGACAAAGTGAGATGCAAAGGTTTCCCAGTGCTCACTGCCCCCACCTACAAGCTGGGCTCTTCTTTAAAGAAAGCTGATTCTGGGAAGGGTTTTCCAAGTTTGGAATCACTCACTTTGCACCTATTTGATAGAATAAAGATAAAGCAAGCAGACAGCATTTTGGATTAAGGAAACATAAACATCCAAACCACTATAATTTTTTTGTTTTAAACATTATTTGAAATTAATTCAAGAACTTTCTTTTCCTTCAGATAGTTCCTAAAGCAATGTGACTCAGCTCTTGACTTTGGGATTTCTCAGATGTCCTTTGCTCTGTCCAAGAAATATGGACACATTACCATTTTTCTTGTCTATGAATTAGGTTTGGTCTTGAGTTAGGTCCTGCTCAGAAAGACCCTCAAAAGGTTAATGAAACTTTTGATCTTTTTCTCTCCTGCCTACCAATTTTCAAGGTAGGAAGTAAATTATTGGTCCTCAGAATTATTTGAGCTTATCAGAAGAGTCAGAAAAGAAAAAAAAAAGTGCATTGTAAAAGGAAAAAGAGACTTTAACTATTCAGTGGAAAAGTTCATGTGCTTTATCCCTCTCATTTGAAACCCACACCAGAAAAAAATAAAGCTGCATTTTGATATTGAGAAGGAAACCTGACCCACACATCTGCATATCAGAAAGTGACTCCTCCTTCTCTTACTCAACCCAGCTTCTTGCTGGATTTGTTATTTTTTGAACATTTTAGGCCGTATCTATTACCTTCATTGAGCTGTGCCTGTCCATCCCCAGCCCAAAGGAGAGGAGGAGGGTGTAGGTGGTGGGAATCTATTTTACCCTGTCTAGTTTAAGGGATCTTCCTCACTGCAGTGGTGAGGAGAGGGTAAGAAGGTGAATGCAAAAAGCAAACCTTTTTTCTGTCAGTGTCTCATGAATCCAGCACAGCAGCTGTGCTTGTTTTGCCTGTTTGCAGTGGTGTGGATGGTGGATGTCCCTGGTGTGGACAGCAGGATGGGTCTCTGGTGTGGAAAATGATTTCCCAAGAGCCTGGTGCCACTCCTCACTAAAGACCTTTGCCCACATGTCTTGACCAGAAATGTTTGAAATTCTCTCTCTGATATTGGTGAAAAGCCCCCACAGGTTGAATGTAGCACAAAAGTGTGTTAAGTGTCTGCAATCTGCACTGTCAAATTCTTTTAGCCTTATGTTTCTCTTTGTGAGCTTGACACTTCCAGCTTTTGCCAAAGACTGATATTGTCTTTTATTCTATTCTATTCTGATACCCTCATTGCCAGCCCTTTGACTCATCACCTCTCACAGAGAGTGCTGGGCGAAACTTGAGGTTTTCAGCACTTGGTATTTTGCACATTTCCTGCAAGAGGTGGCAGAAAAATGTGTTTCCTGAGATGAAGCAAGCAAAAAAGAATAGCTATGAAAATCAGACCAAAAGAACCCAAAAACTGAAGAAAAATAGTAAAGCTGTTCATCAGCTTCCTGTTTACCAGCGACTCAAATAAAGATTTATCAGCAGTGTTGCCAAGCTCTCCTAAATACCTCTGCTGACACTGCAGCAGCATAGGTGTGTGTTACCCCAACAAAGCCTCTTTTCACACCCCTGGCAAGGGCAGAGGCCTGAGGGGGACAGGACAGTGCCACACAGATGCCTGCTTGGAGATTGTAGCCACCGTGGTCAGATGGGAAATGCCAGATACCCAGATTTCAGTGCATGATGCTTTTGTGCTGAGCAGTCTGCCAGGGGCAGGGTGAACATTTGAATCCAGGGTCTCTGAGTCATCAACCCAGTTTTAAACTACACAGACTTCCCTGTTTTAAGAGCATGTTTTCATCTGTTTTACCTTTTCCTTTAAAAATCTGATAGTCATCAGGGGATTCTTCCAGAGGAGGCTCCTGCAGCATAAATGGAGACAGACGTGGGCCCTGGTACCCTCATGGGGAGTTTCCCACCCTGAGGCTGAGGTTCCTCACAGCCCCTGGGCTGGCATGGTCTGAGGCCAGGTGAGAGGCAGAAGTGGTGCAGCCATTTGTGCTTTTCAGTGGTCTCTGACAGGCACTGCCTGGCTCAGTGCTGGGATCTGAGCTGTGCCCTGGCTGGGCTGGGCAGGGTGGGGCAGCTGCAACTGGGTGCTACTGGGGCAGGGCCAGCCAGCTGGGGTGGTGGTGGCCAGTGGCCACCTTTGCTCTGAGCCAGTGTGGCCAGTGATCTCTGGGCAGCCAACCAGCACAGGAACCCTTGATCATCCAGTGGGGAGCCATCAGTTTATGCCAGAGAAGGAATTATGTGCCAGTGCAATTACAGTTGCTGAAAAGCACTAGAAGGAATAAGAAGGCTGCAGGGAAATAAAAAGAGTAGGGGCTGATACAGATTTTTCCAGAGTCAAATGTCAAATCAGCCTCAGTTACAGGCTCATGCCACATAGCAAAGCAGTGGTATCCCATCTCTTGCTAGAGAGCTAGCAAGCTTTCTGAGCACTTCAAACAGCCTTTATGTGAGTGTACAAGTGCTCAGACAAACTCCTGAGGGGCTGCCACTGGACAGAAGAGCTGCCCAGAAGGATCCAGCATCCACCACTGCACCCTGCCCTTGCACAAACCAGCATTTGCTGCACTTTGCTGCTCTGGATGAAGCTCTGGTGCCTGATTTTGCTACTTTTACACATGCCATCATATTGGGAAGAGGTACAAATGTACTGGGAGACAGGATGACCTTGACAGATGAAAAAACCTGGCAGCAATGGGCTGCAGTGCATTAAGCATAGGTGACCACTCTCCCCATGGGCAGGGTCAGCTGAGGCCACAAACACAGCATGGGGAAGGCAGCACTTCTGGAGAAAGCATCTGGGCACTAAAATCCAGCACAAAAGATCTGTGAACCACCAATGCTACATGACTGCAAAAGAAAACATCTACCCCAGACAGATGACTCTTCCAGTCTGCTTTGCCAGTTTGGGGCACTGCAATACAAAAAAAGACTAAGAAAAATTGGTCAGTCACCAAAGAACAGCAACTACAATTAACAATTTAGAAAGCATAACTTCAGAGGAAAAAACATGAATTGTGAGCTATTAAGATTGAAGGAAAACTTTGTCTTATAATATTTTAAAATAGCTAGAACTAGTTGCTCCTCCATGGCTAAGGTAAATAACAAGCTCAAATTATACCAGGAGAGTTCTGCATGAAGACAAATTTATCAGAAGTGAATCTGGAGAAACACTAGGATGATTCATAAGGAGAATCTGGGCAAAGCAGGGGCTGTAGGAGCAGGTGGAACAACTGCATAGCAAGAGTACCTGTGGTACACTGCCCCTGCCTTCAAGACAGGGGACAGGCTCCATGATCACCCACTTTCCCATGAAGCCCTTTCTTCTGTGATTTCTCTGTTCTAATTGATTCTTGCTTGCAGCTCTCTCTGCTTTCCACCCTCAGCCAAAGCACTGTCAGATGCAAATCCAAGAGGTGCAATGGTGAACCAAAGTTTGGGACAGCAAAGGTTTAAAAACCTAAGTGCTCCAGGGTGAGAAAAAAAAAAAAAAGCCTCAAGTAAGGGACAGATTGAGAAGATTTTTGTTCTCAAAGACTCCATATGCAAGAGATGTATTTGTTTACTCCTTTGTGTCCCACAATTACCCTGTCATAATGCTTGGGTGAGAAAATTCCACTCACTGCTGACACTACTATGAATGAGTTACTGTGCTGGGAGTTTTGCAACGCTCTGATTTCTGCTTGGGTGAAACCAAATGATTGTGAAAGGCTGCAGCTGTCAGAGCCATAATCCTTGTGGCTTCGCTGCTGGCAGCGAACAGCAGAGCGTGAAGCAGAGTGAGCTGGTCCAGACCTCCCCAAATACCTCCAGCTGCTTCTCCTGCATGAACTTAGCAACAGTTTTTGGAGGATTCTCTGGCTCACAGCCCTTTTTATTGCACTGAGCATCTGCTGCAGGAGAAAGAGCCAGAACAATGCCCAGTAGGTTTTTCTGGTGCACATTTGTACATGTCTGCATACACAAGCACTTTGTTACGGTAATACAACTCCACATTTTAGTGGAGGGTGTCAATTTTTTTGCTGATCAAGCTGAAAAGAAAATTAAAAAATTCTGCCTGTTATCAGCAGAACAGACACATCTTAGTTCTACTGGAAAGTTTTTGAAGCTTTGAAGTCTGCTCGGTTTTGAGGAAGAAGGGTTAGAAGAAGAGGTTATTTATTAAAAAGAAACGCTATATTTGAAAATTACACATTTGAAAATGAAAAATTGCAGTGTTCTGTCTGGGACTTCTCAGAATAAAGAATTGCAATTGTTCTTTTTTTCTTCTTGATTTGGAAGGAGAAAATCTTTCCCCCAGACAACTTGGCATTTTCAGAGATATTTTAGTCAACAAAAATATACCTTTTTTATGTCAAAAAACCTCACCACTCAGTATCTTACCTGGTCACAAAGTCTCACCCCCTCTTTGTAAACGGGCATACAAATGTTACTCTTATCAAGAAAAGGAGATGAACCATTCAGCCATATGACAGATGTTTACCTCTACACTGGAAGTGGTCTGATGAAATGAATTTTCATTAAGATAATGCAGTTCTTCTAAGATGGTGTGTTGATAGCTGATGCTGATAGACCCAAACATTGTGCAAATAACTAAAGCAGGCAAGGATTCCTCAAAAGATAGCTTCTGTATGTGTAGCATTTCCTCTTGTACCTCACAGGTGACTGCCAGCCCTGGAGATCCAGGCTCTATGTCCCCCTTGCCTGTCCCTGCTGCCCTGAGGAAGATGATGCAAGAGATTCACTGTGGGTGCTGCAGTTGGGGAAGGGCAGTTGATGGTCCATACAGGCAGCAAAGACACTTAGGAGAGGTTTACTGGGACGGAGCCAATGGCCAGGAGGAGGAATCTGGGGTAGGACAGTTATCAAAACACTACTTGCCAAGCTGCTCCCACGCTGCAGAGGACATGCTCACCCTGACCCCCCCACTGCTACCTTCTCCTGAGCTGTCCTCACTGCTCTTCTCACCAACAGTGATGACTGCTGGTATTTTGCAAAACACTTTAGCTGAACAACCTAGCATCTCTGAACATCCCATGACCCCTATTGCAGTTCATCCTGTTTGTTTTCCTCTGCTGAACTAGATCATCTTTTCTCTCTTCCAAAATGACACAGTAAGCCCTCTGAGATGTAAAGAGAGAGTGGATTTGAAAGGGAAAGGCCTCCTTTTGACTAAGAAACTTCTTTTATTTTGCTCTTGATTAAAAGCAGAGGAAAGTGATCTTCTTGGATAAGAGTGCCTGACTTGGCTGGTTACCACAGCTCTGAGATAAGTGGAAGCTGAGCATCGCACTGAGGTAAACATGTCCTCCACTTTCTAGATGGGTGCTATGATAGCAAGTAGATCCAGGAAATACTTAGCCTTTTCTTGGAAAATACCCTACCAGGTAGGCTCTCTCACTCTGCTTTTTTTGCCATATTTTCCTAATGGCTGCTTACCCCATCACCAGAGCCTGTACCCTGGTGTCAGAAAGGTGCCTGCCATCTGCCTTGGCTGACAAAAATAGCGATACCAGGGCTTGTGGCCAGCACTCCTGAAGCCAAAGCAAGCTTTTGATGGTGGTGTCTTCTGTGGCAACTACAATTCCCTTTCTGTGTTCAAACTCAATTCAGCTAGACCATCTGTAGGAAGAAGAAGTTCCTACAAGAGCAGGCATAGGGGTTTTGCAGCAGATCAGCTGATCATCACCCCCAGTCTGAGGAACTGCAGGGATTCCACAGGATAAGGAAACCTCTGGGACTGATGTCAGAGGCTGAGCTGGTGTGCACAGGGGACACCACTGGCAGTGTACATTTCTGGCTGCAGGAGCTGGAGATGTGGCCATGCTGTTTGTGTCACAATCTCCATGTAACACAGGGCTCCAGTGAAGAGTCACTTCCCTGACCTTGGGGCTCCGAGTAGTTTGGAGGAGTGGAAGTCTGCATTACTCTGATGTGCCGATCACTTTTGGTCTCCCGGTGTCTTCAGCTATATGAAGGGTTGCATGGGACTCCTTTCCACACTGAAGCAACTTTTCTGACAGAAGATAAAACAGCAGAAACTGCAGCTTCGAGAGCACGTAAAGGACGGGCTGTGGTGGCAGCTAAAAGGGAAGCATGAGCACTGTGGTGCATGGACATTGAGACTCCCCAGCCCCACCATCTGTCTGGGGCTGTGGTGGCTGCTGCAGGCTGACCCTGACAGCCACTGCCAAAACATGAGCAGACAAAAGAAAAAGTTCCTCATACAGCAATATTTTTGCTATATTTTTAAACTTGAATGGTGGCTGCCTGCACCAGCCTTTTCACAAAGTGGTGATGCCATACGGCTCTTCCCTCCTGTAGCTCACAGTACTGAGTGGGTGCATGGACCCAAAATGGCCCTAGGCTGGAGCAACAGAGATACCCACAGCCAGTTGTCTCTGTTTTGCTGTGAGGTATTTCTCACAGGAAAACCCACAGAGAGTATGGAGAGTATTGCTAGCCCTGGTATTAGGGACCAGCTAAAATTGAGCTGGAGGGACTCTGCAGGGCAGCTGCCAGGGCTCCTAGAGAAGGAAGCTCTGGGGTGGGTATTGGTTCTTAACAAAGTTTTGAGAACTTCTAGCTCCTCAGCTCCTATTCAGCACTTTGGGAACATCCTGAGGCCCTGGGGGCATTGCCTGGTGCCTGCTGTCCTATCCCTGGCTATGAGAGCCCCTGGGTCTTGCATCCCCTTCAGACATTTAGCCAAGGACCATTTTACACCAGCTGTCTCTTCTCCCACAGCAAGCCTGCTCCACAGCCCCAGTGCCCCAGCAGCAAACTCACTTGAGCCCAAGGGGGTAAACATTGCTGTTGTATGGCTGTACTCTTTTGAGGTGAGGCAATCCTCTTTTTCCCTGTCCATATTCACTGGGCTATCTGTATGTAGCAAACATATCCTTTACATTATCTTGCTTTACCACACTGAGCCCTTGCACTGCTTGTCCTGACACCTTGCAGCCTCTCTGCACCTCTTTCTGCTAGAGTTTAGCACTTTTGAGTGCAGGCGACCTTTAGCTTCTGTGTTCCTATATTACCACTTGCTGGTTTACCACATTTTCTTTGTTATCCTCCTCAGGTGAATAACAAGGGGCTGTGTGTTGGCTTGGTAGAAAGTTCAGGTTTGACTGTATAGCCCCTGCTCAACTCAGGGCTTGGTGTTTGCTACTGACAGACTGAAAAAGTGGTGGGAAGGATACAAGTCATTACAGCCCGGCTCATAGCTGATATGAAGGAGATTGGAAATGTGCACCTTTCCTCCTTCCTCCACCAGATATCTTCCTCTGAACTTCCAAGGGAAATTCAGCACATCTGCATCTTGCAGCACCCACATCTGTGAACATGCTGGTGGTTATTCATCCATACTGCCCTTCAGCCCAGCAGGGCTCTGTCTGCCCATGCCCCTCTTGGGCTGTAAGAGAGCCAGTAGGGCTCAGCATGGGGAGAAGAATGGGAAAATGTGTCTGTGGATTTTTCCCTGTCCCCCAACACAGGCATCTCCTGTTAGTTTTCATCATTGTAATTATCTCCATTTCAGCCAACATCGTAATTATTTCTCTTCAGTTCTCAAGCCCATCCCTGTGGGTTTTACCTCCCACCCACCCCCTCACACCTGCCAGTCAGAAACAGCACCTTTCCTAAACTCATCTCTACTCCATTCCTTTCATTGCTTTTGACAAATCACATCCTCTGTCTCCTTTCATGAATTCTCTTTCTCTGCTGAGAAAAGCTCAGGTTCTGGCTGTGTGTCAGGAACACCAACCACCACAGAAGCAGTTGCAGGCACATAAACCTTCCTGAAAGCCAGGTAGGGTCAGGGACTCACACCTGTATCACTTCCCAAAACACAGCAGAGCTACTCTTGGAAATATTACATCAGACTTCTTAATTCTACTGTTTTCTCCAAAACACCAGCACCACCACAATATTTTCCTTGCTCTCCTTATTACCAAGCTGTTATTCATGTGCCTTGATCTGCCCAAAGTACAGCAGCCAGCCTAGCCATCCTCTAGCCACATCAGCCACCAGGCCTGCTCACTTCTCTTTTAGCTTTTGTTCTCTTGGATTCAAGCTCTTTTCCTTACCTTTTGGATCATCTGCATCTTCTTGCTTGCTCCAATTTTCTCCAGCTCACCTATTTCCTCTCCCAGCTTCATGCCTCCCTTTGCCTGCCTGTGCATAACTGTGCCTGGTAAAAGTACACAGCTGGAGATTTCCCAATTAAAAATATGCATTTTGAATGAACTGAAATATTTTTTCAAGTACATAATTTGTGCAGCAGAAAATAACTCAAGAATAAAAAGATTTTTTTTCAATTTTAAAATATGTGCTAATGTTTTAAAATGCAGAAATGTTTTATTCTTTTATTGGTTTCATCTCAAACTATTGTTTTGTTTTTTATATGAGTTAATAATTTATCAACCAAACTAATGTAAAAAGCATATGATGGAAATGGAGGTGTCTTTAATTTATTAACGTTTTGTTCCTAAGAAATAATGAAAGCTGACCTTATTGATTTCTAAACAAATACAAATAAACCTAAATAGAATAAAGCTACATTATGTCATATTGTGTGTCTGTAACACCAGGACATACTATTGACATATTATTAATCATATAATCAGTATCTAGAGAATACAATAAAATAAAGTGCTGTTGCAAAAATTTTCAATAATTAGTTCTGAAAAAAAATAAACAGAATAAGAGGAGCTGATCTCTCTTATGTAATGAGACCAACTGGGTACTTGGAGGCAGGATGATGCCCTTGTCACTGTTAGAATTTTGAATACCTCATGGGACAGGCTTTTTGTGACTGTGCTTCTGACTAGTGCCAGGTCCTTCATTACGTTATTCCTTTTTTCAGCCTGTTTTCTCGCTTTTCATTTTCCTTCTGCCTGCATTATTTAGCTTTTCCTCTCATTCAGACTCTTTCACTACTCATTTATGCAACAACAATCAGCAACCTGTAAAGGTACTTTGAGCTGGAATTGCAACCAAAGAACATGTGAATAACTTCAGTAAAAATTGTATTTTGGATCTGCCACATACTTGTTTGGGACCTCTTGAGTGAACCTCTGGTATTCTCCATGCTCTTAAAAGTCAGGAAAATTGTGCCTGTTGAGATTAATGGATAAAAAGCATATAACTTGTCTGACTTATAGAGTCCACAAGCTACAATTTTAGTGTCTCACTAAACGTAAGTAATTAAAAGCAATTGGATAAAATAAAAAAAATTAAGCCTGCCTTCAATATTTTGTCCTTTTCCATCCTTAAGTCACTAAAATAGACTTGAAAAAACCCCAAGGTAACAAAGAAACTGAAATATCCCCACTATATAAGAACTGATCAAAAACTTATGGTAAAGTGCTATCAGTAGCTGTGAGTTCTTACTTTCCTAAAAATGCTAATGAGTTTTTAATTGGGAGTGATATAAACAAACTGCAGTATACAAGTTGTTACTAGCTGAAGAAAATGAAAAACTAAAATAATGCAACCTGGAAATGAAAAACTAAAATAATGCAACCTGGAAAATATATAACAGCTTCTGTAAAAAGCTGTAAATTTATTAGAAGTGATGGAGACATCTGGACTTTTAAAAATTTCACTTAAATCAGGGGAGGCTGTGAAGAAGAATGGTTTAGCAAACACGTTAAAACGAGTGCTGCCCATTGCCATGTTAAAGAAGAGATGTATTTGATTTTTGTTTTGCAAAAGGTGCCTGATAGCCCTCTCACTCTTTTCCTGTTTACCACAGATACAAAATCTTCTATTTGCTTCCTAGCCTACCCCGTATCTGGCAGCTGCCCGTTCGACAGCCGCATATCACCAAATCTCAGCCGTCTGCACAAGTGGAGTGAAGGTGGAGTAAACCTCCTGGAAACCCCCGAGCCCAAGCAGCAGGGGACGAGGAGAAGGGGCCAGAGCCATCTGAGAGAGTAGAGGCTTCCTGCTGTCAAAGGTAATTGACAATTCAATGTGTCCATATTCAATGTGCTATTGAATACCTGTAGCAGCCTCCTCTCCCTTGATACCTCCCGTAGAACTGCTTTTTCAGTTTGACTGTTCTGCTGAGTGGTGTGGAGAGGAGGGAACATGGAAAATGCTGTGGCCAGGTTGGGAGATGTTGAAGGCATTAATGGTGTAAAAGTGGTCTGAAGCAGAGCATCTTTGGTCTCTGTTCAGCCCAGGAAGAACACTTGAGTTTTGCTGGAAGTAGATGCTTTATAGACATAGATTTATGTATAGCTACATATCTACCTACATATTTATAGATACAGATATATATATCTTTAACACAGAATTCATTAGTTTTTGAATATTTTTTTAGTTTTGGTAGTTGAATCTATGAACTGCTTTTAAGAGGTTCTTGACAGAAAATTAAGAAACGAGAGCCAGTCCTATATCACTTAGTCACAGCGTGTCAGTTTCACACATCAAAAGCAAAAAGCATTAGCAGGAAATATTCTTTATCTGTTGCTGCAAGAAGAGTCATTATCTAGCTACTCACCAACTAAATATTTGAAGATTTATGCCTTATACACAGTTAAAATTAATAATGTAACTGTCTTAGCTACAGCTAAGAGCTCAATATAGTAGAGAATTACACTATTGATGTAATTCAGTGTTGCAGCACAGCTTTTCTCTCATTATTTATATCTGAACAAGGAATTCTGTGGGGTGGAACACTGTAACAGTTTTCTCTGCATTGCACACACCAATTGAAACAGTTCTGGTGCCTCAAGGAAAGCTGAGGCAGGGTCAGTGAGGCATGAGCAGCATCCACACCTGGAGCAGAGGATAGACACTGGCACTCCTCTGGGCTCTTTTCCTGTTTGACATACATTTGTCTGACTTTCAGATCATTCTGTTCCCCCCACAGGTGGCACAGCCAGGCAAGAAGGGGTGAATTGTGATTCCTTCCTATCAATACAAAAAGTTTTCACTGTTCTCTCCCTTTTTTGTATCCCCAGGCAGTAATTTTTAATTCAGGAGAGCACATCATCTACTTCTATAGAAGTGATCACTTCCATTCATGTTATTGCTTCATCTTAACAGCAATGATTATTGCAAATTATTCTTCTTTCCTGGAAACTCTGTGTCTTTGAAGCTCTTTCAAGATGTGGTCAAGCTGTAAGCAGGTGCAACACAGGTGGAGCACAGCCTAAACTTTCAAATGTCTTAGCAGTGAAAAACCAAACTCTTCTGAAAGAATCATCACTTCTTAAAATGTGATCACTCAAGTCTGGAAACCCGATCTGCTTTTATAGGGGTCATGAACTGACATCTGAAACAATAAAAGAGCTGGCTAAAGCACTGACTCACTCTTGGATAGCATGTCAGATTATTTTATTATTTTGAGGCTGCCTGCACTATAATTCTTCAGAAGTGAGAGAGAGGAACCATTCCCACTAATGTTTTGGTTTTCTCTACACTAGAAAACTGAAGTTGGACAGAACAGGCAGGAGCACTAAGCTGCTGTGTTGTGGCAAAAGACACAGCCAAGCTGCTCACCAGCTGTCCTGGAGGTTGGTGGCAGCTCAGAGCTTGGCACTGCAAGGGTTGCTGTGCAGCCCTGTGAGGTCCTTGTTGCTGCTGAGCTTTTTGCATGCAATCCTGGACCCACCCATGGAAAAGTAGCTTGCGTGTCTCTGCACTCTGTGCCAGTACCTAGCCCTGATCAGCTCTGCTAAAAATGAGGTTTGGCTGCTTGGTGACAGCTTCACCAGGCAAAACTCATTTATGAGAGTCTTTATGCTACAGGTAAAAAGCTTCCCCATCCCAGGGAGCACAAGAAAATTGAGATCCTTAGATCAGATGCAGGATTTGTAGTTTTTTAACCATTATGACTATTCAGAGACCTGAATTTTTCCCTGTCATTGTGATGATGAGGTGCTGGTCCACTGGCACTAAAGCAGTTTCAGGGAAACAGAGAGCATCCCAGTGCTCACACTTACACGTGTATAGGAACAACCAGCACACTACAGGGCAGCCCTTTGGGTGGTACAGCTCTTCTTGTCTGAATTTTGTAGTCCCCCTCTGCCTGGAGGCTGGCCCACAGGCTCAACACAGCACAGACAGAAGCAGAAGCCACCGTGGGAGTGCTGTGCCAGGACAGCCAGACATTTTTAACCCTTTCTCTTTCCTGCACAGGTATCTGAGATGAATCCCACCAGCCAATTCCTTGGCACAACAGAATATGACTATGGATACGATGAAAACACCGCTCCGTGTAACGAAGGAAACAACTTTCGCAGGTTTAAATCCCTCTTTCTGCCAATTCTTTACTGCCTTGTGTTTGTCTTCTGCCTCCTGGGAAACTCCTTGGTTCTCTGGGTTCTCCTGACCAGGAAAAGGCTGACAACAATGACTGACATCTGCCTGCTGAACCTCGCAGCCTCTGATCTCCTCTTCGTTTTGCCCCTCCCTTTCCAAGCCCACTATGCTTCAGACCAGTGGGTTTTTGGCAATGCCATGTGTAAGATAATGGCTGGCATTTACTACACAGGTTTTTATAGCAGTATTTTCTTTATAACCCTCATGAGCGTGGACAGGTACATAGCGATTGTCCATGCTGTCTATGCCATGAGGATAAGGACAGCCACTTGTGGCATAATTATCAGCTTGATCCTGTGGCTGGTGGCCGGCTTGGCTTCTGTACCCAACATCATGTTCAGCCAGGAGCTGGAGATCGAGCAGGTTTTGCAGTGTGTCCCCACATACCCCCCAGGTGACAATACCTGGAAGGTTGCTTCTCAGTTTGCAGCCAATATCTTGGGCCTCTTAATTCCCTTTAGCATCCTTGTTTGCTGCTACACTCAGATATTAAAAAACCTGCAAAAATGTAAAAACCAGAACAAGGTCAAGGCGATCAAGATGATCTTCATCATCGTCATAGTTTTCTTCCTTTTCTGGACTCCTTTCAACATCGCGCTGTTCCTCGACTCTCTGCAGAGCCTGCACATCATCAATGACTGCAAGGCGAGCTCCCAGATAGCACTGGCCCTGCAGCTGACAGAAACCATCTCCTTCATCCACTGCTGTCTGAACCCCATCATCTACGCCTTCGCTGGCGTGACATTCAAGGCCCATCTGAAAGGACTCCTTCAGTCCTGTGGTCGTGTCCTCTCCAGCCCTGCCGGAGGTGCCGGGGCTGGACAGTCGTTTTTGGCACCCTCCCAGGTCTCTGGCTGGTCTGACAGCGCAGGAGTCCTGTGAGCACACCTGAGCCACCTTCTGCCGGTGTGAGGAGCTGGCCAAAGGTCTGCTGTGGTCCTGGAGGTTGTACCATGTGTGCAGCATCCCTTGGGAGATGCAGTATGCCTGTGCCTCCTGTTGGGATATGCTGTGAGCTGCCACATAAGAACTTGTGGCACTGATTTCCCAAGAGAACCAGTGCATTTGTAAAGTGGTGGCCCTACATTGCCACAGAATAATTTTTAATTAAGTTTTAGAGATCCTTTAATACACTGCAGCAAGCAGACTGCTTCCTCTAGTATCTCTTTCCTCCTCTGACAAAAGCATTGCTTCTGCCTCACCCCCAAGTATGCTCTGCCCTGTGCAAGCTGAATCCCTACATCCCTGGGACAAGGGTGTGACACCGCTCTGGAAAGTGGAGAAGTGGCCAGGCATGGGATTGCTTCATATTGCAAAGAGGGAGTCACCTCAGACACTGTCACCATTTCCCCTTTGCCTCAGGTCCCAGATGAAAACCACCCCCAGCTCAGAACCCTATTTGTTGTGGGATGGTCCCAGGCGCACAGCCCTGGAATCCTTGGAACTGCTGCCATCCAGAGCAGCCTTTGGTAGTGATGCCTCCAAAAATAATAAAGCAGTGGCTCCAGGTGTCCCCTACACTTGTCACTCGTGGAGGCTCCTGCACGTGGAAACATTGTCCTCAGAGCAGGTGAGGGCTCTGCATCACCTCTGGAGCTGTGGGAGCTCCAGCTCTGTGCCTCCAGTGCCCCCTGCTAAATGTAACCATCATAATGGTCATCATCATCATCATGACTTGTAGCAAAGTAGGCTCCATCTCTTTTCCCAAATGTCTTTATTTTCTGCCATTTTAAAAATGCTCTCTTTGAATAAACAGTAGCTACACCTTTTTTGTCTTGGTTCTTGGTAGTCTGCCTAATGAGTCAAGCCTCAGTTAGGATAAGGAAACTTTGAGTTTGCTTATTTTTGAGTGGGTATCACATAAAATGCATCTGATGGAATTGAGAGGCACCCTGAAGTTCTTCAGCAAAATAAGTCTTTTCTCCACTTTTCTGCTGAGGAAGCTTTGTTCTCCAAATCCCAGTAAAAATTCACAGGGAAAAGATAACATTTATATTGAGGTTCTATTACTGCAAACATATTTTCAAAAGCTAATCAAGAGAAAACATGAAATCAGGGAAAACACAGCCTAGATATTGTCAAAGATTTTATTTTTTAAGGTAATAATTTTTTTTAATACTTTCCTAATTTTATCATTCGTCCTGAAAATATAATTTCATGTTTTCATCCTTCCTAAAAATTAAAAAAAAAAAATAACCTTGGTGCCAGAATATTCTTGCTATTAATTTCATGGTATAGAAAATGCTTCTTTGTTTTACTATAGATAGCATAAGTAACATTTCTAGGTTTTATTCCCCAATGGATAAGAAATGCCCTGCAACTCATTTATTACATGGTTTCACTTCTCAGAAAACTTCTGTTTAGGAATAAAACTCTCTGTGCATTTCTGTGAGGGTTGTTGGACTGCATAGAGACTTTAATGAATGAAAAGAAACATGGGTAGGCATCTCAGGTCAGATGTCTTTTCCCTGTGGCCAGATTTTGGGGTTTGGATAAATGTATTTCTGTTTAAAATATTTAGTAATACTTACCAGCATTTTACACGTTGATCTTTCAGATGAGGAAAGGAGATAAAATAGAACTTATATCTATATATTCTGATTTAACTGGTATTTTGAGAAGGGATAATGGAAATTAATGGAAATGTTGTCTGACCAGCCCTCACCTACTGGCACTTTCCTAATGAGCAGTAAGATTCTCTCCAGGTTACAAGACGAGGGTCAAACTCTGGTTTCTTTTTCTTTCTTTCTTTCTTTCTTTTTTTTTTTTTTTTGTACAACTTCTACTGAAATAATGCTCTGTGTGTTTGTGCAGTAGCAGAATTTAGCCTAAATGATATGTGAAGCCTTAACCAAAGAGTAAAAAATGTGCTTTTCTGGGCTCACTGAAGAGTTCACCCCCCTCATCTTCCACTGCTGTATTTAAAAGGCTGGTGTTTAAGAATTCAGGAGCATAGATCCTCTGCCCAAGGACAGGCAATCTCTCACAGTCCCAGACCCAGACTGCAGATTCTGAGGACACTCTTCCCTTCGTCAGGCTCCTCCTCTGTATAATGTGGCTGCAAAAAGAAATAATACATGTAGGTATTTCTCCCCTTTTATTGTAAGAACTACCAGAACAGAGGCACAAATACACCTAGCATCACCCCAAAGCACTTGTACACAGCAGAGCACCCAGAAGTGTCATGCCTCTTCTCTAAACATGAAATTTTATTTTTAGTGGTTTGGACCACAAGACTTTAGGCTACTCTTTTATATGATGGAAAGAATCTGTGGAGACACTAGACAATGTTCAAAAATTTTGGCACTTGTATGCACTGAAAGAGTTCTGGAAAAGAGCACTACATTCACAGGAATGAGCTGGTGGTGCCATTTCCTCAATTATACATTTTTTTTTTAGGCAGAAACTTGTCAATGACCATCTACTTTTCTCTGCAGGTGTAATCATCTTGGAATTAAGGTAGCAGATGCACTATTTCCTCAATTTCAAGGGTTCTGAGACACAGTAATATTGGTAAAAGAAATTTTGCAGTCTACTCATAACCAGACCAGTTAGTTTTCGTGTGCTGAGATGTTGTCAGCTGCAAATACCACTGCAAAAGCACCAAGTAACAGTCAGGTTTAATGTCACCTGGATCTCCTGGGGCTGGGTGTGATACTGTGAATATAGATGCCAAAATATATAGCTCAGTCTTGTTCCACCAAATTAGTGGAAATGTGATCACTGTTCAGAAGAGGATGGAATAAGGAAATTATTGCTGTTTGTAGAACAGATCTTCTAATGAGATGTTGCACATCTAAAGCAATTATTGTTTCTCCAGAGACCAAGCTGTATTGAAACCATTGATATCAGATTGCCAGTTAGACTACTAAAAACCACTTTTCACATTTAGTAACATTCCCCTACCAGCTCTGAACTGCATCTGTTCTGAAGGGCTTGAACTTTCTAGCAATTGATTTTCACCAAACATGTTTCACAGACGTTTCTGTCTCATGTTTCTCTCTCCTTTTCCTGCATGATGCCTGTGGCACCGTGACTTATCCAGGTCTGACCTTACTCTACTGCAAGGTCTCTTGGCCAAATGTGCACATCCTCAAAAACACCTCCTAGACCTTTAAAATAATTGAAGTATACCAATACTGTGCAAAGCACTGCAAAGGAGCACTGACAGTTAGAAAAGCAAAATAATAATGCATATTGTGGTGCTGTTTGTGATTTCTTCTGGCTTTTCTCCAGCCTATGATTGCCGAGTTCAGAGCTTTCACAGTGTTCCTCAGTTCTGTTGACTTACCATGGAACAGCCTAAACTTAAGAAGGTGTGAGACTGAATTTCAGATATCCTCCATTTGTCCCACCCACCAAGCTAGGGTAATGAGAAATCTGTCACGTGTTTGAGATCCACCACTGAATTCAGTATGGCAGGATACAGCACTCATTGGGAATTTCCATAATATTTCCCAGGGCTTGAATCAGAGTTAAAAAGATCCAGGTAAGAAGTATGTATTACTTCCTTCTCTTATTTAAACTCAAATTATAAAGAATAGTTGGAATAGCCAAAATCAATGACATTGCTCATTTGTGGCCACACAGTCTAACTACTTGTAGTCCTTACAGTAGAATCTTGGGTACAGAAACACCTCACACCATCTTCTGCCTCATTCTTTGTGTGGGTTTTTCTCTTAATTAGAAATACATTAGAATTAGATTACATTGGATTAGAATATATCTTAATTAGAACACATTATCCAGTGCAAACCCCAAATGCATTAAAAAATTAACCCAGAAGTGAGATACAAAACTTTCTGTGGTTTGCAATTTCTGCTGAAATGACCTCAGAACACCACTAAGTTCTGAAGCACACCCAACTTTAACTTTCTTTAAGAACCTGAAAATCTCAGAAATCTGCTCACCACTCTGGTAGCCTTTAGATGACTCCTGTGCCCAACTGCTTGCTCTCTCTCTTTATCTGTCAGCAGTTCCTTTCCTTTTCTTGGCCTGAAGAAGATAATCAGGTGTCCTCTCTCATCCATCCCAGTGCACTCCAGTCTCAGCTGGTCAGTCTGTGTCTTTTCCTAGTGAGTCCTCCTGTTCTCTTCCTTCACACTGATTCTCAAGCCAGATGACAAACTGCTTTCACTTGTCACAGCCTTCTGACACAGCTTCTCCAGGTTGTGGCTCATGTCCAGAGCCTTTAGCCCTAGTTTTTTTTAAGCTTCTTTCTCAAGCAGAGAAAACGTTAGGTTGTACCTCAGGAGTGACTCCCTGATTTCAGATTAGAAAAACACAGGCTGGGAGGGCTCAGACTTCCCTGGCTGTCTTTTCAGTGAAATGTGTAGAGGGAGGGAAGTTGGCAGTGCCAGTGGTGAGCGCTGTGCAAGCATTTAATGTTTAATGTATTTAACATACGAACGACTAGCAGACAAGAAATGGTTCCTGGACAGAGCAAAAAAACAGTAATAGACACTAAACTTCTCCAGTATCCAGTAGCATTGAAAATACAGTGTGACTTGATGAAGTCTTGTGAAATGGAGCACCAGTGTACAGGTTAAATCCCCAGACAAACATGCCAGTGATAGTTAGGTTTTGAGATTTCAGGTGAAACAAAGTGCACATTAGGCATTGAAGATATTTTTTATCCCCTAGGATTCATGTCAATCTTTACGTAGGCCTTTATCTCAGCATACTTTAGTACAACTGAGACAGAAGTATCAGTTCTCCTATAAATTCTCTAGCTCACACAGCTTTTTTGTTGAAATTATTTCTATCACTTACTTGTGGCTTCCTTTCATTTAACATGCAATCTTTCCAAGAAGAATGAGCTAGTTTGCACCTGCTTAATGTAAAACAACTCCTGCGATGTGATCTGAAAGCTTTACAAATACAGATGGTCTTGTCTTCCTATCACTCTTGCTGAGACAGTTTTGCACAGGGGTACGAACAGCCTATCTATAACCATTCAACCGATAGAGCAGGTGTGAAATATCTCCCTTGTGACAAAGCTGTAAACTAGCTCTTCCATTCCCATTAGGAGACAGCAATTAGTACTGCCTTAAAATTAAAAAAGAGATAAAGAGGATGAAATAAAGTTTAATCTACCACAGTACAGAAAATACCACAATCATCCTCTTTTGCTGAGGATGGAGAAGAATTTGAAGTCTGTATTACCACAGACTCTGTGTTTGCTGTGAACTGTGAAAAAGGGCTTGATGACTTATCTGAAGCTCTGTGTATCCTTTTTGTTTTCTCTATAAAAGTTATGAAGGAAGTGGTGCCTCCACCCATAAAGAAAACTTGTCAGAAGATGACTAACATCAGATTCATTATGTGTGTAAATTGGTGTAGTGTGGCTTCCAAGCTGGCCTCAAGCTGCTGGACTCTCCATGGGGAGTTTTCTCAGAAATACAGCAGTCTCCCAGGTAGGTGCACGGGAGTGTGAGGCCAGTCTCTGAGAAGACTGAAGACTATTTAGAGCCATTTGTGTCTTTCAGGTTCAGTTTCACTGAGCAGTCCTGCAGATACCCAAGAAGCAAAACCAGGAAAGACTTGTATTTCAGAGATCCCAAGTCCTGTGTCACAAATACTACTGGAATCTGCATATCATAGGACTGCTTATCATAGGACAGGCACATCAAGGGAGTGAGACACTTAGAGCTGATTTTACCCTAACCACCCCAAAGTGCACACAAGCACCTTTCCTTTCTACTTAAACTAAGCAAGGTATTTCATAGATAGCCTCTGCTGTTGTGATCCTCATATTCCAAAAATCCATGTGAAGATCAAGAACCAGCAGTTACAACAGATGAGAGCCCTGCCCCAGCACAGTACTTTGCTTTGGAGAAAAACAGTTTACAAACCATGTTGCACAGATTAGTGGATGCTTGCAAAATGGACATAGTTGTATTGCTTCATCTCATGTGGTAAGAGGGCAAATACAGTAAATATCTGTGAAGGACTCAGAGATTAGCCTGACAGAACTAGAGATATGAACACGAGGGAAAAGCAGAATTCTACACTCCGAGAAGGGCCTGGGTAGTGAACATTAAATAGGGTCTGCTCCTGCACTGCATTGAAGAGAACCCCAAATAACCAGTCCCTCAGCTGGGAGGGTGCTTTCTGCAAACTGAACCAAGCATTGTGATGGGGGACTGAGCACCACAACGTCTGTACCGAGAGGTGAACATGAAGGGCGGATTGCATTGATAGGTCCTTGTGTCATTCTTCTGTGAGTAATGCAGAATATCTTAAGAATATATAGGACTCTGAGTTTATTTACATGCCTGTTGTCAAGTCTTACTCCTCCGATGCTCTGTGAAGTGCCCTAAAGCTGTGAGTACTGTGACACCTGAACAGCTAATGAGGCAACTTGTATAAGCCAAAACAGGAACTGTTTTATGTATCTTCCTACCCCTCCAAAAACACAGTTTTGCAACATCTTCATGGGTATGAGGATGTAGGGGAAAAGGAGAACAGCATTTCCAGCCTTACTTCTGTGCCATGATAGGTAGCACATGCAGTTTTCATGGGCATTAGCAGGGTACAGTCTTCACAGTGCCATAACAAATCTGTTCCAGCTTCTGGATGCATTGCTACCTGGACTTGACTTGAGATGTACCTTAGATCTATTCCTCTTCAGCAATGGAAGTAGACAGCATTATCAGCCTTACCTGCTAAAAAAATCACCTCGGCCCCAAAGAAGAGCAAAACAAAAATATTTGACTTGATGTTTTTCCAAAATAAATTGTTTCTCATCACCAAAAGCCCTGAAGATTTTACTCAGGTTATCTGAAACAGTTTTACCAATGCACAGGTTGGCTGTCTACCCTGACCTTGATGCCTAAGGCTGTTTATATAATTAAAGAGAGCTCATTCCATTCTAAGGTGGAGTAACTTAAAACAGTTTGTCACCCTCTGCAAATACCTACCTCTGTCCCTTGACTAGAGAGGGAGCCCTTAGATTAGCTAAACAACTACCAGCTAAGGGTGGGAGGGATGATTCCTGCAGTCTACACCTTCCAGTTTGAAGGAGTTGGGAAAGAATTCCTACTACCAGACCTTGCAAAGGCCTGCTTTGTGCTCCTCCTTCTACTCAACCAAAGTTGCCACATGCCCATCCCTGTAAACATGAGGACAGTCATCAAAATGTCTGATGTGAGGTGCTGTGGGTGAGGGTGCTCGAGAGGAGTCCACAGCACAATTCTCATTAAGATGTTTATTGAATTCCTCTTTTAGTATGAAAGATGTACTTCATTCAATTACACCATAAAAGGGCAGGCTGCAGCACACTGGAGCAACAAGAAAACAGCTGCCTCAGTATGAACTTTCCCTCATGCTGTCCTGTTTTACCTGAAATTCTTGAACAGGCTTTGACACAGGGACTGAAATCAGCATTTCTCCTTCCATGGAAAGCCTAGAACATGAGATGAACTGCAAGGCCATTACTTATCTTTACTATGATCTTACTGGCATATAGCTGAAGACCTGTCATTTCTATTTAGGTAATCTTGTTGGCAATATTAACAATATTTTTGCCACAAGTGAACTGTCTTCAGCATCCCTGTCCCTTCACAGGAAAAGGTTACTTCTTCAAGAAAGAAGGAAAATTATTTCAGTGCCTTTAAATAAATCACAGCCTGACTTCAGTATGCACATAATATTGTATTACTGTCACAAAAATGTATTTTTCTCTCGCATTCAGCCCCTGATGGAGTAATAGAAGCACATTATGATTTGCCCCAGTTCTCTCAGTGGTACTGCTGTGACAGCTTGTAGGAAGCTCCAAATGAAGTAAGATAATTTGGCTGCAGTTCTTCATTCTTTGTTGATTCTTCCCTTTGGTCAATAAGTACTTCCTTATTTATAGAATTTCAATGGATTAGCATGCTGAAGTTTATGTACTCTTTTGTTACTGTTCATTTTAATTTTTTATGGAGATGGAGAGCCTAATTTTAAATGGCAAATCTTCTCCTGGCAATGTCTCTGACTCTGGGAGACTTCTCCCACTGCTTCCTCTGTTTCTATCTCCTAGGCAGTTATATGAATTAGTTAATGTTTATAAAGCCCATTAAACCCATATAGGAAAGATACTGTAACTGTATGATACTGTAGAGTAACATCATAGAAATTAAATCTGAGAGATCCTCCAGTCCTTTCATAATCACTTTTCACAGGCTATGCATTCTAGACCAATGAACACAATTTCTTTCTCCTGGATTTCTTCAGAGTCTCAACATGGCTGAAAAAGATATTTTCAGGGGATTCTTCCCTTTGTAACAGGCTCTGTCCTCTATAAGATGATAGTAATTTAGCTATAGTTCAAAATGTAGTCACAGGTGCTTAAAATAAAGTGCCTGATATGTTTCTTTTCCTTTGAATATATCTTCTTTTTTTTCTCCTGTATTTTAATATTATTCAAATTTTTGAAGCTTCAGATTATTTGCATTACCATTTTGGAAAGAGACCATTCCTGATTTTCAAAGGTCGGAGCAACTGGGGCTCAGGCAGCCTGAAAACACTGTCCACTTGTCTTCAGTCTAAGCACCCAGATTGGAGGCACAAAGAATTAAAATGCTTTCCAAACAGTATGTGCCAAACCATGCCTTTGTCCTCAAGTTAGAATACACCAGTCAGTCGGGAGCGACTCATTCACCACCACAAGGATCCATCAAACTCAAAACTGCTGTTTACCCCCCTAGTTATGAAAATAGCACATTGGTCTTCCAAGGAAGACTTCTCCTGTGACCTTTCCTAGGACTGGTTGGGAGCTTGGTGACTCCAGAAAGACTCTGTGCAAGGCTGAGCAAAGCCCCAGTTTCACAAGACAGGGGCAGAAAAGGTCAAGGACTGCCTCTGCTATTCCCAGAAAATTACATCCACACAAAGTCCCTGGATGATGGATTCCAAAGGAGTTTCTCCCTTAAGAGCTGAGCTGTCACCTTTCTCCAGGTGATGCCCTTCTTTTTCATGAGGCAGTGCAAATTAAGCTCTTTAGGCAGGATTTTTGATCCTGAAAGCAAATTCATTTCTCTGCCAGGCACAGTAGTTCACAAAGGATGAAACATGCAAACAAGACTTCTGAATTAGCAGCCTGTACACTGAGTAGGAAGAGATGTCCTGAGTGGTAAAAAAGAATTTCAAATTCAGACAGCAGCTCAGAGGGAGATGGTATAGAATGAAAATGTGTCTTGGGTCTCCCTGTAATCACTGTGTCACTGTAGGGAAGGCACTTCCTGCTCAGGTTTGAAAGTTTTCAATGGTCTTATGTCTGTATTTACAGCAAAATCTACACAGCCCCTTTCTTTGTGTGATTCCAGCCATCACATCCCTCTTCCTATAGCCTTGCTTAGGCACTCTTTCTGAAACAGCTTCATGAGTCTCTTTTATACTCCCTGTGATATGTGTGATCAGGTTATACATCCCTGGGTTTATTGAAATAAATTTTTCAGGAACTTAAAAAATCCAACTATAATTGTAGCACAAGCCAGTCTTACAGCTTTTCAGGAATAGTGTAGGAAAACACCCTGCAGTCTTAGACAGAATGGTCAAGAGCTGCTGCCAAAAGAGTGCAAATTTGAAAAATGTTGCCTTGCTATAAAATTGAAAAAGACTCCATAGGGGGCAGAGAAGTGGCCATACTATTCATCAGTCCTGTTTTATATTGATCTATGGGACCCAGTGAGATGCATCCCAGAGTCCTGTGGGAATTGGTTGGCAGTTGCTAAGCCCCTCTCCATGATACTTGAAAAGTCATGGCAGTCAGGTGAAGTCCCAGGTGACCAGAAAAAGGGAGACATTGTACCTATCTTTAAAAAGAGTAGAAAGGATGACCCTGGGAACCAGAGACCTGTCAGCCTACCTCTGTGCCTGGGAAGAACATGGAACAGATCCTCTTGGGAGCTGCACTAGGGTGTGTGAAGGGCAGAGAGGTGATTCAGGACAGCCAGCACTGCTTCACCAAGGGCAAGTCCTGCCTGACCAACTCAGTGACCTCCTGTGATGGAGTGACTGCAAGAGTGGGCAAGAGAAGGGCTGTTGTTTATCTGGACTTCTGAACAGCCCCCACAATATCCTTCTCTCAAAGTTGGAGAGATGGATTCCATGGGTGAATTGTTAGATAGATAGCAAGTGGTTGGACCATCCTGTCTGAAGGGAAGTTGTTAATGGCTCAGAGTCCCAGTGGGCATCAGTGACAAGTGGTGTCCCCCTGAGGTCTGTACTGGGACCAAGTACTATTTAATATCTTTATTAATGACAAAGGGATTGAGTGGGCCCTCAGCAAATTTGCAGATGACACCAAGCTGAGTGGGGCTGTTGACATAGCTGAAAGACAGTATGTTATCTGGGGGGCCTGGACAAGCTTGAGAGGTGGGTCCTTGGGAACCCTGTGAGGTTCAACAAGACCAAGTGCAAGGTGCTGTACCTGGGTTAGGGCAAGCCCTAGTATCAGCACAGACTGGGGGATGAACAGATCAAGAGCAGTCCTGGGGAGAATGATTTGGGGGTGCTCATGGATGAGAGGTTTGACATAACCCAGTGATGTGCATTTGCTGCCCAGAAAGCCAAACGTGTTCTGGGCTGCATCCAGAACAGTGTGGGCAGCAAGGCAAAGGACAGGGTTCTGCCCCTCTGCTCTGCTCAGGTGAGACCCCACCTGCAGTGCTGCATCAGCTCCAGGGTCCCAGCACAGGGGACATAAAACTGTTGGAGCAAGTCCAGAGGAGGCCACCAAGACAACTAGAGAGATGGAAGACTTTTCCTGTAAGAAAAGTCTGAGGGAATTTGGTTTGCTCAGCATGAAAAAGAGAGTACTTCAGGGTGATTTAATTGTGGCCAGAGAGCCTCCAAGGAAGGAGAGGAACCTTTCACAACAGCATGAAGTGCCAGGAAAAGGTGTACTGGATCCAAACTGGAAGAGAGTAAACATTAGAAGTTTCCAGAGCAGGTAGAAATACTTATTGACCTGAGAATGGGATTTTATTGAATTTGAACCAGACAGTCTTAACCCTTTAGAGACGGAATAGTTCAGAAACATGACTTTTCCACTTCCAGCTGAAGCAGAAAAATTTGGCACCCATAAAGTCTTCATCCACCAGTTCTGACCTCATCCTGGAAACTGAGCTTTTTCAGAGAAGAAGAAACTTACCCTCCTTTTGCAATATGTCACAGGAAGTGCTGTTTCCTATTTTCAGATATATGTTTTTTCACAAAGAAGAAGAACACACAGACCAGCTTGATGAAACAGTGAGTAGTTGATTTTTTTCCCTTATCTTTCCATCTAAATATGTATATATATAAGAGAATTTCACTAAGTGGGGAGTATATGTGCCTAATCAGTGGCAGTAGAGCTGACACTGAAGCAGAGATAATATCCTTGGGAACAATTGGGTCTTGTAAGTAGCTTACAGCTTGGGATAAGGCTAAATGTGAAAGTGGAGAATTCAACTGGGCAACTGGTGTAGAAAATTATAGTCTTTTTTTGTACCAAATGCTTACTGGGTCTTGGTTTTGAAGCAGTTCCAGGAGATCAATAGCTTGAAGTTGCATTCTGCTAAGGGTAAGAATTAAGTATGAAATCCTTCATACTTAACCTAACTCTCCATATCTAAGTCACATCTTGCTCTCTCAGATGCAGCTGGCAGGTGTTCTCCATCCCTATCCTATCACATGATTTCTCTATATTATTCAAATATTTAATCTGTAAAAAGTGTTAGTTCATTATCATGTTTTAAAGGGATATTTGGATTAGATCCTCTTTTTAATGTGATGTCTCTGAGTCACCACATTAGAAAGTCTTTACTCCATATCTCAGCTATATCTCAAGGAGATACCAGTTTTATACCAAGTTTGCAATTTTTGTTAATGAGGATTCACATGAATAAAAATCATCAGTACTACACTGGAATTTTTCTACTCTCACACAAGAAAAGGTGAGCTCCTCTGCTTGGATAAATGAGACTTGCCACTTAGTATATTAGCAAAAAAGCTACAATAGCCTATGAATTATTTTAAATTTTTTTATACATTCTTGGGAGAATTGCAATGTCACTGGTCTGGAACAATTGACAGCTACAGAGCAGGGGGCTTGAACATCTCAGTGTATAGACCCTTGGAGCAATAAGAGGACATCACATGATCCTATGGCATATGCTGGAAATCTCCACTACAAACTATTAGCCTTCCATTTTGTACTTGAGTTTGTCCTCAGAATGGTCGTGACTACAACTGCTGCTTGAATTACTCTAAATTCAATGTTTCATCAGATACTGAAGAAAACCCCAAACCAAACCACAGTAAAATACTCTAACAGACATACTAGCCCAGGAGTTAGCTTACACAAAGAAAAGCCCATGTATACATTGACTCATGATTGGGAGGAAGATATTTAATACCTGTCTCAGATTTCTCTTTCTCAGAATGCTAATTTTCAGTGCTTATGATAGTCTTTTACTGTACATTTGTTTAGGTAAGAACACATCCTACTTCTTTTGTCTTGAGAACCATAGACTGACTTTAACTGCAGAAAAGCTCAGAATTTTTGCCAGACTGTCTTTCTGGTTTTGATGTGGAATGTAAACATTCAGATCCTGAGGGATCACAGAGAATTAAGCCTGCTTTTTTCAGCCCAGAACATATTTTACTTTCAAAGTTTTGCAGGGTTGAAAGAAACCCATCAGTTAGGAGGTAAGTACTTCTGAATGTTTCTAATGCTCAGCTGTTAGAAAAGAGGAAGAGGTTTCCCAGGCAAGGTTTCATTTTGGAAGGGGCTCTTTCCCCAGTCCAGTCAAATCCTAGAAAGAAATCCTGTGGTCACTACCACATGAAAAGTTGTGTTTGAGGGAAACTACCAGTTCAGAATCTTACACAGAGTATTTAGTTTACACTTCCATCTTTTCCTTCATCTTTCCTGGTAACCCAGGAAAAGTTCTAACTTTTATGCTTGCTGTCCAAGAAGTGCAGGTGTCTGTGCACAGATTTCTCTGTAGTTTTCCACCTCCTAGAAAGGCAAAGTTAAAGAGGTAGAGCTGTTAGCAGCAAACACTGGGTACCTTGCTTGCCAAGCCTGCTAACCGAATATGTCGTATTTTTTTTTGTTATTTAAGTTTCAGTATTACTCAGTGCTATGTTGCACTTCTCTCTCTTCATAAAGTGCCCTAGATGCTGCTGACACACACTTTAAAGCTGACTACAAGTCATTAAGCAGTTTCTTTTTCTGTGTGCCAAATGCTGGCATTTGTGAAAGGAGGAGAATGAGGGTGAGGGCAGTAGAACTGTGTTACCTGCTCATACATTTCAAAAGAGAAATCTTGTCTTAAACTGCAAAAAGGTGAAGGGAACTTTGGGAAGATCATTCAGTTTTGAAAAAAGGAGCTCCATTCATGCACAGATGTCCTTGTAACCTGTAGTTATTACAAGTTTTGGTTTCTGGGGGCAAACTTTGTCCAAATCCCCTCTACAGCACAGTGACAAATGTCATCCCTAAACAAGTCACTGTAGCAACTCAGGAGCCACTTTGCTGGAATGACATGGAAATGTCTGATAGTCCTACCAGCACCCAGACATCTTCCAGCTTAAAGTGACACTGTAGATAGCAGCTAATGCTCCTGAGCTAGGAGGCTTCTCTCAAAGGAACCAAAATACAGAAATCTGGAAAGACATGTTTCAGGGCTGTACCTTCCTTACATAAATCTCTGATGTTGCCATAAGTGCAGCTTTGTTAAAACTTAGAGAAATTAAATTACGTTTATTTGGGCTTGCAAAGTTACAGGTATTCAACAAACCAAATTTTATCCCATCTAAGATGTAACTCAACGTTCTTTGCAAGAACTCTTTTCCAGGATCCTGCTATTTGGTCCATTGCTTGGCCAAACCTCTCTGTATCCAGCTTCGTTGGCAACTCAGAACATAACCATTCCTCCAAGGGGAAACAACTGTAGCCTCTTATTGGACTGTTCACATAGATATTCTTACATTGCTAAACATAGGATAAATTGGTAAATTCTCCTCTTATATGTCTACCTTAGACCTGACATGTTGCCTACTTTTGCAAAAAATCATTCAGAATTTCTGTTAGCAACCAAAACTACCCTGTGCATGCAGAAATGGTGGGACTGTGGTCAGGACAGTGGGCACTGATCACCACATGCAGTACAGAAAATGAAAATAATTAAGACTTTCTGAAAACTCATGTGTCATTTTGGGCAGGAAAAAAAGGGAAATAAACCAAATAATTAAATACAAGTTCTGAAATCAGAATTGCACCAGTTATGTTTAAACAGCACAAGAGTAGAGATAAACCTGGAGAATTCTTTGCTATAACACACTAATTTCTGAAGGTTCACATCTAGATCATTTAAGAGCCAAAACCAGACATCTTGTCAAGGGCTACAGCTTCTGCAGAAGATGCTTCATTCTGCACTAAAATAAAAATGGGAAATATGGTTAAAGATACAAATGAAAGAAATTTAAATCCAGTGCAACCAGTAATTTCCAATAGAAATCTTTATCCAGGTGAGTTTTCTAGAGTTCTTTGTGATTAACATTGTCTGTGTGCAAAGGAGAAGCATTTTTTTAAAAAGCATCTCAGAAAATATTTTTAATATTTTGTGCTTGTTTTGAAAAGGAGTACCATACAAACACTGTGAGATTTCCCACCAGGTCAGAGCCCATAAACAAAACAACCACAGCACATGCTGTCTTTCTAGCCAGGGTCTGTGTCAATTGTATAGGGCAATTTTGAGAGCTAAATTTTGGTGGTGGGAAGGTGAACTTGGTCTGACTGGGATGGAGTCAAATTTCTTCCCAGCAGCCCTTATGGTGATGTCTTTTACATTTGTGATCACTGTTGAGACAGAAGACCCAAACTGACCAAAAGAATATTCTGTGCCATATAACATCACACTCAGGAATAAAACTAAGGGTAGAGGGAAGTTTTTTCCAGAGTAGGCATTGCTCAAAGATTGCATCTGTCTGCTTGGTAGAATGCAGCAAGCCTTTGTCCTTGTATTACCTCTTGTGGCTTTTTTCAGTTTCATTCTCTTATTCAGCTGTCTTTTTCTCAACCTGCAAGTTTTTCTTTCTTCAGCACTTCTGATTCTCCCCCTGATCCTGCTGTTGGGAAGTGAATGGGTTGACCAGATGGAGCTTCAGCTGCCAGCTGGGGTCAACCCTTCACAGGACACAAGACTAGGACAGCAAAGGAGACAAATCTGTAGGGAGTCAGTTAACTTCAGTTTTGTTGCTCCCACAATTATTTTCTGCCAGTTTTACAATTCAAAATAAGTTCCAAACTTGGAAGAAAAAAAAAAGAAGTTACTTTTTTTTATATACAAATACAAAGATTCTACAAGGATAAGTGCAAGGAGAAGGGAGGTTTAGGTCAAATGTTAGGAAAAATTTCTTTACTGAAAGGGATGTCAAGCTCTGTAACAGGCTGCCTAGGGAAGTGGTTAAGTCACCATCCCTGGAGGTATTTAAAAGCTGTGTAGATGTGATGCTTAGGGACATGGTTTAGTGGTGGACTTGACAGTGTTAAGTTGGACTCAATGATCTTAAAGTTCTTTTCTGATCTAAATCACTATATGGTTCTATAGTACTATGATTCTATATATATATTATAAGTGTACTGATATGTATATTTACTTTGGCACATACACACATGAAAAATTGTTTTACTACCATGTAACCAACAAAATTTGTTCAAGAAGATTATTTGTATTATACATATATCCACCAAGATAAAAATCCAAATCAAAGCTATGTCCTCTGGGTCCTGAATGCTCTGCAATTACATATCAGGAAAGCAGCCTTCTCTCAAACAGTTGAATAAGCTGACATGAACTTAAGACACTTCAATAAATTCACCTGCTGCATCTCAGAGTGGCCCAACATATAATTAAATTGACTATCTACTAAAAAGCAGTGCAGGGGCCTGTCTCTCAGTCACTCCAGCCATAGGCTGAGTTTCTCCAGTGATATTTAGACTTGCAGAGCTCAAGTGCAGACAGAATGAAATGGTGGTGTTTTTGAGAGTGTGGTCTCTGAAAAAGATGCCTGCAATCACACAGGGCAGACCACACCACTGAAAAAAGCACATTCAGGGAAGGAATGAACTCTGGTGCATGACATGAGTGCTCAGGGATCACACAGCAAGCTGGGGCAGACGCACTGCCTGAACTCTTCTGCATCGGGAGCACTCTGTTGCCTTTGTCTAAGAACAGGTGTGGACATAATTTTCTGAACCTGAGAGAATTTCAAGCACTCAGGGGTTGATTGTTCCCAAGGGAAAGTCTTTTGGGAACTGTTCTCTCCCAAGGACTGTTGTGTAAAAACAAGGTTTTGTTTCCCAAAATAAGACACAGATGTTCTGTGAGTGTTTTCTCTCTTGTCCCACCAATAGGATGAGGAAGGTGTTGTTCCTTCTTCTGACCAGAATAACCTGTATCAGAACATCCTATAAAAGGGTTGAAAAACCCCAAAATAAAGGCTTTTTGCCTCATGAAAACCTCTAGCTACTTGTTGTGATACTGGAACCCTGGCCCTATATTTTGTGTCCTCTAGTGACAAACAGGCATGACACTTCCAGGAAGAGGCTGATTTCAAAACCAACACCGAGCCATGGGCAGCCACCTGTCTGCCATGAAGTGTCTGATAGAAGCAGTCATGGTGGCACAGGAAGACAGAGCAGCTCTTTAACCAAACACTGAGGAGCTCTCTTTGAGTGGCTACCAAAGGAAGGCATCGATTGTGCTTCCTCACTAAGTAACCAGGAGCACTTCTGGTCCCTCCAACACCTGTCTTCACATAATCCTCTGCCCAGCTTCTCATGGAACACACAGGAATTCTTACATGTTCTCTATGAGAAGACAGTTCTCTGAGCTTTTCAGAGATCAAGTTACACAAATCTGTGCTGCATCTGACTCACAGTCCTATCAGGGACTTGGGAAAAGAGGAGATTTTGGAGACTGGAGGGGCTGCCACCCAAACTCGTTCTTGCAGGGGAAATCCAGTGCCTCCAACAGTCCTTAAACCAAAACAGAAGGGACAGAGAGTTTGCACAACCCTTGCAGTTCCTCTCTGTTGCCTTACTGGAAACACTGACTGACAAAGGGTGAAGAACAATATCACATGAAGAAATGTAGTGCATAGTCTTAGCTATGGCCATATCTGCCTTTTGCCTTTGTGCTCCCTCCAAGACACACTACCAATCTAAACTTTGCAGCTCCTGAATAAGGGCTGTAAACAACTACTGAAACAAGGAATCAAAACTCCTTACATCCCCAAACAGCAGTGGAGAGGCCTTTCAGCTGACAGGAAGATGCCACAACAGAGACAGATACAAGAGGCCACTCCTACAGCAACTCTCATCTTTTGCATCATTTGCTAAGGTCTTTGTCTGTCTGTTCTCTCTACAGGACTGTGCATCAATTTCACTCCAGAGCTGAAACCAGCACACTTCCACTGCCTACACCTGCCTACACCTGCCCTAGGCTCTGTAAAAGAGCCAGTGTTTGCCATTTTAACCCAGACCAACAGAGCTGACTTTCCACTCTTCACCACCCACAATAGCACAGGTGGGTATGTTTAGTACTGTCCTAATTCCCACGGGCATTAGGACTCCCAGAATGTCACTTGAAGCAACCTGAAGAAGTGCATGAAGTCAGCTATTTTTTACCCATGTCACAGTGCCTTTGCAGGCACCATTTACACATGACCAGTGCCTGGTCCTCCATGAGTAAGGGCTACAGGATGGACTGACATGATGAGCAGGTGGCCAGATCCTGAGGAGAAGCAAGACTACGCTCTGCGTTCCAGACACTGTGCTTTCCTGAGGCTGCTTTCCTGACTTTCTACACTCCTCTAGAAAGCCACTGATGATCACAAGAGCCCCAAACTATCCGTAACTCATTAAACTCATCCATCCTCTCCCCCTGGGTCAGGCAACTGACAGGTTCTGCTGAGAAGGGGAAACACACAAGACAGTGTACATATGGGAAACTACATAGAGCACACTTCCAACATGCACCAGTGACACTCCACAGATGTATAGCTGGGTTTCCTGGGAGCACTGTAATTTCACTGTCTTTCACACCTTGACATCGTAATGCTTCTGTGCTGATCAGAAAAACTCATTTCAGAAGAGAACATCAGCATGTTTCATTCTCTTCACTGCATAGCTTGGAGATTCCTTTAGTTTAATGTTTTCTTCTTCCTTTCCAGACCAATACACCATGGGAAATGAAACCACAGACGTCACTGACTGGCCACTGACAACAGAATTTGACTACAGTGATTCAACACCATGCACGGCAACTGAGGAAAAGCACTTTGCAGCAAAATTTTTGCCACCTCTTTATTCTTTAGTGGTGATATTTGGCCTGACAGGCAACATGCTTGTTGTCCTTATCCTGGTAAAATACAAGAGGCTGAAGAGTATGACTGACATCTACCTGCTCAACTTGGCAGTTTCTGATCTGCTGTTTGTATTTTCGCTCCCTTTTTGGGCTTATTACGCAGTTCACGACTGGATTTTTGGGGAGGCGCTGTGTCGAATTCTGTCAGGTGTCTACCTCCTTGGCTTTTACAGTGGCATCTTTTTCATAATCCTGCTGACCCTGGACAGGTACCTGGCCATAGTGCATGCGGTGTTTGCTTTGAAAGCCAGGACAGTCACCTACGGCATCCTCGCCAGCGTTGTCACTTGGGCTGTTGCTACTCTTATTTCTGTCCCTGGGGTAGTATTTCACAAAACTCAGAAGGAAAGTTCACATAGTACTTGCAGTGCTCATTTTCCAAGTGATTCCACTATAAATTGGAAGTACTCTTTTATTTTAAAGATGAACATTCTGGGACTTATTGTTCCAATGCTCATTATGATTTTCAGTTACTCACAAATTCTAAAAACATTATTGAGATCTAAGAATGAGAAAAAACAGAAGGCAGTCAAACTTATTTTTGTAATCATGATTTTTTACTTCATCTTCTGGACACCATTCCATATTTCTTCTTTTTTGCATACATTTCAAAATTCATTTTTCATCCCAAATTGTGAACTTAAAGGCCAACTGGAGAAGGCAATTCAAGTGACAGAAACAATCTCAATGATCCACTGTTGCATCAATCCTGTAATTTATGCCTTCATTGGAGAAAAATTTAGGGCATATCTTTATACCTTTTTCCGAAAGCATGTCGCACCTCACCTTTGCAAAAAATGTCCAAGTCTTTATCGTGAAAAACTGGAAAGAGCCAGTTCCACATTCACACAATCCACTGCAGAGCACGACATCTCTATTGGACTGTAAAAATACATTACATCAGAACATTAGTTAGCAAATTTTGCATCACTTGCTTTGCCTTAAGGAGTACCTGACACTATTTAAGATCTTTGTGTTGACCACTACTGAAAACTGTATGACCCCCTATTCTTGTGGTCAACTGCCCCCTGAGATTACAGCATTTTCCATTGCTAAACTAAGTGAATCAATGAGTTCTCCAGGAAACATTAACTGCATAGCTGGGTCACATCAAGTTTTAAACAGGGCCCAGACGAATATGTGTGCTTTTTTACAAAAATCTGTCCACTGAGATTTACTGAGGGGGAAATAAAATATTGAAAATCTAAAGGGTAATAGGTCATCTCACAAGATCTTACTGGGACCGTTTAACCCAAGGATTTTTCTGTTTTTCTGATAGTGCAGTCATTTTTAAACATAATCCTTTAACAGTTATAACTAAGTTATAGCATTTTGATTTTTGGTTTTTAATTTTATGTCTGCCATATCACCGTTCAGTTGCTGACTTTTTCCAAAGTGTGCTTTTAATCAGCAATGCAATTTTTGTGGGTACAGTTTTTCAAGAAACTGCACACACCAAGTTTACTGATTGCACAAGGCAATGATGCACTCCTAAAAAGTGTGAGCTTGTTTCTGACAAGTCATATCACTCCAACAAAAAAAACCAAGCAAAACACTAAACCAGTAAAGACCTTTCAGCAAAGATCTACAAGACCAGAATGAAAATTACCTTGGTATGTGCTATGCAAGTTTCTGCATGAGAAAAATATCAGGACCCTCTGAAGGATGTGAATACAGTACTGAGAGCAGGCTTACCTAGTTCTGGACAGGTAAATCATGTGCAGAAGAAGAGTTTTCATGGCAACACATGACACTGGTGTGTTAAGTTCAGTTCCTGCACAGGAAAAACATGCTCTTTGCACACACAGGAAGCCTTACTTTTGGGATACACTTCTAGGATGACAGTGGCCTTGGAACTGCAAAATCCATGCAAAGCATTCCTTCCTGCCTTCCCAGGAGAAGAGTGCCTCTAGCCAACTGGTGCCTCGATGAGAACTGCATGCTGATTGAGGACTCAACTCCATTGGCTCACTGGTGTACTTTGGCCATATATTTACTCCACTATTAAGAGTTTCCCTTCAAAAGAAGGGAATTCTAGGGACATGGGGTTAGCAAAGAAGCGGACAGAGGAGCATAGCAGACAATTTCCTACTTCAAATTGTAAAGAAGTGTAGGCAAGCACTCTATGCAAGTGAGATGTCGTTCTGGTTTTTTCACAATTTCCTTGGAAGGGCACTGCTCATGTGTGCAAGGACTTGCTCATGGAAATCTGGAGGGGCAGGTTCAACTAATCTCCAGCAAGGACACCAGAGGGAGTTCCACACTATTTAATGTCAGGCATGTGATGCAGATGCCTAAATTAACAGCAAATCTCTTCAAGGTTCCTTAGTGGTTAGCAGAGAATAAGAACTGCCTAAGCTAGGAGCAGTTATGGGATTTAAATAGTCTCAGGGAAAGATTAACTGTCCAGCTGTGGAAGGAACCTGAAAATGCCAGCATCTTAATTTGGGTATCAGATGCCTTAATCTAGGTGGTACAAATACTCTTCCTCTTGCCTCAAAATACACAGGCACTGCTTCTCTTATCCTACCAGCTATTATAACCTTGTGAGGTTAATAGCCACATATGGACTACACAAAAGACAAAAAACTATCCTCACAGTAAACTTTCTTGCTTGGACAAAATAGTTCTCCTTTCTTTTCTACTATCTTTACTGAAACAATGTGAAAGTACCTTTATAATTTTAAAGCATAAATTAGTTCAGTGCAACACAAATCCTGCTGTAATGGTGATATTTCTACTGCTGTGTTTAATTGCAAATCCTTATCTTGCTGGAATTAAATTTCTTCCCATTTTCATGTTAATGCAGTGGAATTAATAAAATCAGTGTCTGGAAATCTGTGTATACCCTGTAGCCCATGTTCTCCTCTGTAAGCAAAATGGCATTTGTTCTGCTCTCAGAGTGGAGATGGGAAAAAGACACATGGGCACTTGCAATACCACACTTCAACCTAAGCAAACAGAGAATTATTGTCCCAGTCCAGAAGCTTCTGAAGCTGGGACAGCTTTTATTCATCAGAAAACTTTATAAGAGTGACCTACAATAGCTTTGGAAAAAGTCTGGGGCCACAGATTTTAAATGGATGAGATTTGGAGAAGTAGGGTTGTGTGTGTTATAAATAGAGAAAGAGTGGGAATACAAAATGTCCCTCTTCTAATATTGGGATAAAACTAGGATTCTCCATAGAATTTCTCCAGCAAATTTGAGATCTCGTTGCACCATATAGAATGATCCCGCACAAGCAGTGTGGAGTAATGCCAGACAAAGAAGTTGCTTGTTGTCCCAAGTTTTATGTGTAAGGAACTTAAGCCCTCAAAGTTCAATGTGGAAGTATGCTTCTGCTTCACCCAGCCATTCTCCCTGCTTCATTGTGCCCATTCCTTTTTTTCAGCCTATGATCCACACCTTCTCATCTGTCCACCATGGGATAAGCTAAATTCTATAACCACACCCCCTTTTTATTTATTTATTTATTTAGGTCTGATTTCAATCTTCTATTTTGTGCTGCAGGAACACAAATGAACTAAACTTAAACATTATCCTATTGTTACATACCCAAGCAGGATAATCCTTGGTTCTTCATTGCAGCTTTGCACTGAGACATGCAGGGCTCTAGACAGTTTTGTGGCAGTTTTTGGGTCTTAGTCATATGGGGCTGCACCACTGTACAGCCACAGGCCAGGTAGCCTCAAATCAGGCTAGCAGGACTTCAAGCAGTCTGGTCACAGAGGGATGGATATTCTCTTGGGGAAGGTTTAACAAGGTTTGCAGCCCCCATGAAAGAGAACTCATGTCACCTCTGCAGAGAAGTGGTAGAAATTTTACATATGAGAGACAAACATTCCATAACTCAAGGGTGCAGTGGAAAAACATTGAGATGAAGACACAGTGTGTATGTAAGAGCTAGAGACATAGGCAGATGCACCCAAACTGTGCGATGAACTAGAGGTATGTGAGGAAAATGGCAAGGATTTACCAATACGCCAGGATTGTATAGCAAAGAAACTAACACAAGGAAGAACCACTGCAGTGGTTGTGAGGCATCTGAGCTTCTCTGGTGAGATACTGAGGGGACAAAAGCAAGCATTTGAGAGAGTCTCACCAGAACATCAAACAGATTCAAGACAAATTTTTTTGAGCACCACAAGTAGCTGCTGCTTTACAACAAATATTGAACAGCTAAGTGAAAATTTTTGCAAGTTCAAAACTTTTGGCATGGAACTCCTAAAGAGATAGCATGGTGCCTGGGCTTTCAGCATGCTTGTGAAAAGAATGGCCACATGCCACAGACAAGTATCTGCACACAGCTCCAAAACCAATCACACAGTCAAGTTCATGCACTGAACATGACAGAGTCCAATCTCCCTGTTAGGAGATGTTACTGCCATGTGTCCAGAAACACGTAGGGAGGGATATCCCACATAGCAAAAGATAACTCTGCCAACTGTCAGGCAAACTTCCTAAGGGGCTAAAGTGCATATGTGGTACACATATGTGGTAAAGTGCTGCACTCACCAGAAACCACCAGGTTTATAATCACTGCCACTGGTTTGTCTGTGGTAAGTATATAATGGACAAACAGAAATAGTGAAACTTTCGGTAACCAGTACATAGGGACGTTCTTTTCATAAGACTCTCTTGTTTGTTAAACCAACAGTAACCTTATGTGTCCATATTTTATATAAGATAAATGAAAACGGGGTATAAAGGAACAGGAGTAGATGGAAATGGATAAATAGAAAAAAGTGAGAGAATGACTTTATTAGCCCTAACAGACACTAAAAAATGCTAGCCAAACAAATGGGAAGACCAAAGGTAGATAAGGTTTAAGCAGACCCTTAAGAGGTTTATATAAGAAGGACTTCCAGTTATGAAGCTCCAAAATAAAAATCCCTCCTTCCAGTGAAAATTACAGGAGGAATAAATACAAAGAATATAAGGACCAATTTACATGGTATTTTGCTGTAGTTAATTAGAAACAAAGATAGTGCCAGGAGAATAACATGACGCTGACCAGGTTAAATGGCACAACAGGCAGATACTGCTTATTTTGAAATTTAATTTTGCTACTGTTTTCAGCTGTTGATGCATACTGGCCTTCACAAGGAAGTGTTTGGTGTGGTCACTGGGGCCTCAGAAGCATTACTGCCTAATAAAGTAATAAAAGATTTTAAGCTAACAGAGGAAAAATAACAAACCGGAAAATTCTGGTGCATTTAGAATATTTATAGCAACCAAGCCAGAACAAAGAGGTGCAAGCATTGCTTTGTACCTATATTTTGGTGACACTTCCCTACTAGGAGTTGTACTTTATGAAAAAAATTGAATAGGAGGATTTTAAAAAAGATTGTCCAAGTTTGTGTAACTGCCAAGATGTTTTGTACGTCTGGTGACAGAGCGAGAAATCTTGGTTTGAGTGTTTGAAGTCTGGAATGACTGTTCCTGGGAAGGTGGGGCACCGAGACAGAGGAGGGCAGCATTTTTAGAAACATAGGCCAATATGCAAAACTGCACAAACCTCCAAGCAATGCTCAGCTCTCCAGAACTGTCTACACAGTTGTGCCGGTAGGATGCTATCCACACAACACAAATAACATGACCTATCCTGATACCAGACTTTTTGAATGGAATGGAAAGCAAATGGGTGGAAGCAAAAGAGCCATCTGGATATACCTTGCAGGGACGCTACTATAAGGTATGGCAAATTATAGACTATATCTAATCTTTGACTCTCAAAAGTACTTTATGGTTTCTAGGGGCTGGTATTGTCCTGAACATGGATTCTTTCACCTGGTGCAAGAAGCTGATTCACACATACAGTTGAGATACTTTTTTTGTTTATATCTGGGCAGAGAAGGTGAATCCACAAAGCTAACACACCTCCAAAATGTCAAGTGCTCATTTTTATATGCTTTGAACAAAAACAAAAATCAGCATTTTCCACACGTGTACCAATCTAAAGCTGAAGAGCTTGGCTTTGCATTCTCTGATCTCCATTTAAGGGAGTGTACACTTCCTTTACCCTGCATGCTCTGTGAAGAAGGGGATTTTGTGAGTAAGAGGCAATCATAGTCTGTAGGCAGGTATTTAACTCTGTTAATGACTAAGCAAACTTCTTTGGCTTTTTCAACAGTTTCATTTTCTTTGTAGCTTGATTTATAGTGTCCTCCTGTTCTTACTTCTCAGGTTATAGATTTTGGTTCCTGCATGTTTGGTTTTTCCTTCATTTTTCCTAAGCTCTTTTACTTATCCTGTACTATACTTCAGTGATTTTTTAACTCTTTCAAGCTACTTTATTGCCTTACTGGCATATACTTTGTCATCAGACTCTGTTCACCCTCTGTATGACCTAGTTTTCACTGGGAAGAAATTTGGTGTGTGATTTTCCCCTGCTTGATAACTAGGTCCAGGAGTTACAGGTAAACAGGAAGAACCTATCCAATGCACAGACGAGATAACCCCAAAACACCAAACTCTAGACCTAGAATTTATATACTATAAATGTACCTGAAAAAAAAACCCCAAGGTGTGTGAATTATAGGCATATGTAAAAATGAGATTCTGAGAGATGAAATTTTGTGAAATGCATAACTGTGGCCCAAAAGTAAAATCTATTGTATAATAACAACTCTTTATCTATAAATGGGGAAAGCATACATCAGAAACCTGGATAAAAATAGTAGAAGGAAGCAATATTCTCTTCCTCGCTGTATAAGGAAACATAGTTCAGTAAGAGCACCTTGTAGAAAGTCAAAATAAAAACAATACCATGACAATAGAGATAGGATGTGCTGCAATGTGTAATTACGTATGTGTCAGATTTACAAAGAAGAAACAAACAGACAGCCTAAGAATTATAGGAGAAAAAGCTCCAAACCTTTGATGTTATTGACAATAAACAACAACGTCAGGAAATGTTCATCGGCTTTAGAAATGCTTGCGGCTTCCAGAATTTGGTTTTGTAACCCATCCTCTTTTACACCTATGTGTGATGTGTTTTGGTTTTTTTACTAGTCTCTATGATAGAAATCTTAGGGTGTGGTACATCGTGCCTTTCCCCTCTTCTCCCCAAAAGAATACACCTCACAGATGTGATGGTAGCTCAAATGATGAGTCACCAGAACTTTAGAGCCTGAAAGAGAAGGCCGATAAGAAAAATAGCTTAAGCAATAAAGTAGTTTGAACCAGACGTCTTTATTCAGCCTTTTCAAGACAAAGGCACTTGTTACTGATGAAATAAAACACATGCTAATACTAACCTAGTTTGGACACATATGTGGATAGAACAAGTAATAAGATTCATCTGATTCATGTTCACTTGTCTTCGTTTGACCTCCAGATGAAAAAGATTAACCATTGCTGCAGTGATAGACTTTTAATAAAACTGTTGTGCGCTATCACACTGTGTATATCTAAGAAAGGTATTTGTCATTCTGTCCCAGGGTTCCTTCTTCCCCCACAGCCTTTCTTCAGGTGGTGCAAGTTTGCAATAACTTGAATAGAAACTGTTAGTTGAATTTTCACGTTTCTATACCCATACTTATACTTGGTGACACTTGTGTATCACAGTGGTACATGAGTTTTTGGTATGCGTCCCTATAGCCAATTTGGTACCGGTGTAAATCTCAGGTAAATTACAGCATCTCCGTGGGACCACTCAAACACTTCAGTGTGATGGGCTGATTACTGTAAAGATGAATCAAAGATGAGCCATTGGATAGGAAAGACTGACAAATGCAGCTTGACTTGACAGTGTACATGGCTGCACACTTACATCAACCTGAGTCCCACAGGTGGGGAATGTAGCTCACTTCCTTTCCAGGAATATATTTACGGAGGGAAGGAGCATCACACCACTAAACATAACTCCAACTCATCTCTGAATGAAGACCATGATAGGTAAAATTCAAAGCTATATCAACCCACTGAATCATTACTTTTGTTACTGAACAGTAGCTTCAATTTCTTGGTAAAATGATGAGGTTCAACTTAGGTAAAAATTCTTAAAAGCCACTCGCGTTCATGACAAGCAGCAGTACACTTATTCAAAGAAATGCTTGGAAAGAGATTGAGAAAAGCTGAAAAAAAATCTGACTTACAACAATGGATGTGGTGCTTGCATTGTCCATACCTGTGCTCACACACACAAGATAGAGGCAGCAGGGAAGAGGAGGTGAGACAGCATCAAGATAGTCAGATAGTGTGTTAAAATTTTATACTGGATGGGAGACCAATTCCTGCAGGAACGATGTTGTCCTAACAGCACTGATGAACAGCACATCGTCCACTGCCCCACAAACAGCAGAAGGGGATTGAGCTTGCCTACAGCCTGATGCAAGTTCTGACCAAATCTGACCTCCAAGCACTTATCTGCAGCTGGGTAGAGCTAATTGTAGATATCCTGCAGGTGCTGACAATACAGTCACACAACTCAGTACTTGGGCTGCTTAGTGCCACAGCAATTCACACTCTCTCTGGGGAGTCTCTCATCCAGCTGTAAGATGCAGCTGCTGAGCAGACAGTGCATTCCCCTTATTGAGCTGTTATAATCATGAGTGGCAGAGGCCCTCTGTTGGTGTGCAATACTCTTCATCAGTAAATAACATGCCACACTGTGTTTGCTGACCAGACTGAGCTATGGAAACTAAAAGCTATAATCAACAAAATCAAACACATTAATAAAGCCAATGAATCTGTGGGAACAAGGGACAATTTCTGAAGACCAGCCTACTACAAGTCTTAGTTTTATGTAGTAGTGGTACTTGTTGTTATTGTTAGGCAGAATGTTGTGGGCAAGTTTCTCAGGAGCATGTTTCAGAACTAAAAAGCTTGATGAAAACTAGGCAAGTCCAGCAACAGGTTTGAGACTGTTTCCTCTGTTTTAATGGTGTGAAATTATTAAAGGGTTTAGAGTCTCCAGTGGGTTAAGTAACATATACAGCAACCAATGCACAAAGAGATACTTAAGATATCTATTAATTTTAGTATGTGAATTGTTTAGAAATTATATATTGAAAAAGTAATTTGACATGATACCTTATTTCAGAGTTATAAGCATTCAGTATGAAATCAGAATTTTTTATTCAGGAAAGCAAGGCAGTAATTGGGAACTTGTAAGTGTAGTGGAAACAGTATTAGAATCAGCTATTTTTTTCTGCTGACTGTGTAAAGGGTCTAATATAGTCAGTCCAAAAAGCATGCTGCAGCTAACATAACCTTAGAATACCTTTCAGGGGCCTTTAATTTTGACCTTGAGACTCCAGCCTTTAAAGACCTCATTGGAACAGCTGATTAGGAAAGGAACAGAAAAATCAATTTGTACTATGGAATAAAAATTAGTCCCTCATGCAGAGAAGGGTTGACAAGGAAAAGAGAGTGAGCTTTTCACTCTTTACTGTCTCCTCATGGATCTGAGGGGTAACTCACAAGTTGTGATTCCCTTGACTTCTGTTAAGGAATGGCAGCATCCAAAGACATCATTGTGTTTTTTTGTGGATTTTGTGTTTTAAAATCTTTTAAGGACACCAAGGAGTGCAGAAAAGCCATCTCCTTAATGCTTCACTGATGGGATGAGATCCTCCAGACCCTACCAAGAGATGTCAAGGTGAGGCAGGGGGTTGTACTTTATCAGGTATCTTCTCAGGGGTTCTCTGCCATTTGGTAAGGCACCATCCTTTTCTTGCTTTCTGTATTTTTCTTACCTCTATTGTCATTTCTTTGATGTCCAGGAAGGATATAGAAATCTACTCGTAGTGCAGCTTAACTATAAAATCAGAGGAATCAGCTATGAGGAAGGAAATTGATAAGAGATCAGATTTTATCAGGCTTTTCTAAAGTTTAATTCCAAAACGTAAGTAACAGTGCTGTTTAAAAGGCCAGGCTCACTACACAGACTAAGTCACAGTCTTATGAGAGGGATTAAAATAAAAAATTCAGTCCAGAAGACTGGGTGAAAGAAAAACAGGATTCATCAACCAAAATATAAGGACTGCAACTCAGAGCAAGAAAGTAATTCTGAATTAACCCAGAGCAGGTAATTCTGAATAGAAGCAGAAACTTTATTCAAAGGCTCTACATTTTGTAAAAAGAACAGAAAAACATAAAATCAATTTAATGGCTAAAAAATGTAAAGGGATTAACTGCATGTAAACTGTTCTTGATTCAAACAGGTTAGCTAAAAGAAAATGATAAAATAATTATATGAACCCTTTTTCTAAACCTACAGCTGTTGGTTGTGAAACTTCAGCTCCTAGGAGGATCCTCAAGAATTTCAACATATCTGCATGTCTCAAGAGTTTTAGAAAAGTAACGTCTGATGACCCATTTTTATAAAAAAGAGAACCAGAGAACTGCTCCTTCATTATTTTTTTTTTTAAATGAGAACAGATTTTTTTGCTAGAAGTTTTCAAACTGATACATCCTTCTTCACACAGGAAGAGATGTTTTTGACCTTCATCTTGTGACAGACAAGTCATTTTAGCATTACTCCTGTGGTAATAATACAAGATATCACCTGCACCATAAGATACACAGTAAGTCATATTTACCTCTTTTTTTTTTTTCTTTAACATTAAGTAGCTACTTAGGTAATATAATGTCTGAATTGAAACATACTAGTGGAATCCTGCCAGTGTACTCATCTTTAAAAATTACCCTGGCAAAATGCATAATATATGTTAAATGGAATATACTAGTTTTAAAGGACAAAATCACTGAAATACTTGAGCAGAGGTAAGGAAAGAAATAAATCTCTAGTGATTGATCTGAGTAAGAAACAAAGTGGAGTACGCCTCCCTGATTTTGTCTCTGATAATTCTATGCAATGATGGAAATATGGATTTTAAAACTGTTCCATCAACACAAAACAGTTGTTTGAATGTTGAGTTATTTAAGAGTACTCAGGCTTCTTACAGGATGATTAAAGAAAAACTAGTGCTGTATTTTAGACACTGACTCATTGGATCCTGTTTACATGCAGCATAACTTAGCCCTTTACCTCCATTTGCCACAGTCTTATAATTACTACCATTTTATGGGACTATGCAAATGAACTGAAACTGACTTTAATAAAATCTTTGCCTCTTAAAACACAGAAAGCTGTGACCTGAAACTCAGCATGAAACAGTGACATGAGTTTACTCATCTTTCCTATGGTGAGCCTTTCTTTTAAAAAATGCATGACTCTCGAGCAGAGCAACATAATTTGTATAGCAGATTGCAGGTTTCTAGAAATATTGCATTTATTTAAACTATAATCAAAATAATATAGAACTTTTTTTTAAATATCCTTTCTTCAGAGATATTTGTTGACTACCTTTTGGGGTTTTTTTAATGATCATGAAATATAAGCTCAGATCCCTCTAGTTAGGTGAACTGATTAACCCAGTGAAATATTCTAGCCAGTAGCCAACAGTGTCTTCTAAAACATCAAGATTATAGGATAAAACACAAACCTGCTTACAGTTCCTTTTTTCTGTTTCCAAATTAGTATTTTTTGTCTCTGTTGTCAGCATGTGCTGGATACTATACACAATTCAAAGTAGTAAATAGTTTTGCAGAGGGACTTCTGAAGCAAGGGCTGGGCTAGAGGAATGGGGCTTGGTTAGCAGAAGCAATTGCTCAAAGTGAGAGCTGTAACTTAAGCATGCAAAAAGGATTGTAAGGAAGAATACAAGATTCAGGGAAGATGTAGCAGTCATTCCAGGAAGGCAGAGGAAAAAGAAGGAAGGCATTGAGATAACAGTTGATGGGAAGAAGGGTCTGTCACAAAAAGAATACACAGTAAAAAAGAATCACAGTAATATCAAGGCAGCATTTTGCTATGATAATTGCACGAATCCTATCGATCACCTATTCACAAAATCTCACTCTGGGCTGATGACTTGGTTGTTTTTCATACCCATATTTAAGCATGACCATCCCACAGGTGCAAAATGAGCAAGACAGAAAGTGCTAGGTCTGGCACTCATCCCATAATCCTAGTATACAGCATGGCTGACTGACACATTGTAAATGAGGATATTTAGCTATGTGCTGGGATGTACTGTAAGGGCATGCAACATGGATCTAGCAGGTCTAGCTGAAGTAAATCTTAAATATTTAATTGAGCAATGACCAAGTCTCATCATGTTTTGAAGTTAAGAATTTAATATTTTATACCAAAGAGTGTTCTATAAACTCACTTTTTTTTAAGTGTTGCTGAAAGTACTTAGGAAATATAAACCCTTAGCTACTTTAAAATCAAGTTATTTACTGACAACAGACGGAGCCACAGCCACTTCCTTTACCAACAAAACCATTACTGCCGCATTGTAATAACTACATAGTATGACTATGGAAAAAAACTGCTTCACAGAGATTGCCAGAGTTTCCTAAAAGACAGCCTTTGAAAAGGCTGACAGAACTTATTTGTTATCAAGAAATTGTATCCAGGCAAAGCTGAGACACAAACAATTAGCATTAGCAAACAACAATTTGCTAATTTTCTCTTACTCCTCATTCTCCAAAAGAAAACTTTACACCATACTCAACATACCAAAGTAATGAACAAGGAAGTCATCTTCCTTATTATTCTTAGGAGCAGAGCTGGCAGCCAGACTCAAAAACTTGGGGAAAGAGCAGGAAAATGTTTTGCAAAAGCAGCATTTCTTTTTGTACAAGGTGCAGATTTTGCTCCAAGAAAACTTCCTCTTTTGGGGCAGATGCATATCTACATTGTGCACCATAAGAATCTCCATCAGGAGCTGGCATTTCTGAGGCCAGAGACCTAGCAAATAGCCTCTTCCCCAAGACCTCAGTTTAGGTTTAGCTAATTCAACCACTTTGACACAGATTAGGGATGCTGGCATTTTAAGCAATCTGTTTTTATAGCAGAAAATACTTACTCCTTACTCCTGAGAGGTTTTATCTACACAAAGAGATGCTTAGGGAATTTGGCAAGCTCTAACTCAGAATGGACCACTTGTCCAAAAAGCAGTGCAGGGGCCTATCTTTCAGTCACTCCAGCCATAGGCTAAGTTTCTCCAGTGATATTTAGACTTGCAGAGCTCAAGTCTAAGAGTTCTTGAACTCTTTGAGTTCAAGAACAAAATGGTGGTGGTTTTGAGAGTGTGGTCTCTGAAAAAGATGCCTGCAATCACACAGGGCAGACCACACCACTGAAAAAAGTGCATTCAGGGAAGGAATGAACTCTGGTGCATGACATGAGTGCTCACACATGAGGGATCACACAGCAAGCTGGGGCAGACGCACTGCCTGAACTCTTCTGCATCGGGAGCACTCTGTTGCCTTTGTCTAAGAACAGGCATGACACTTCCAGGAAGAGGCTGATTTCAAAACCAACACCGGGCCATGGGCAGCCACCTGTCTGCCATGAAGTGTCTGATAGAAGCAGTCATGGTGGCACAGGAAGACAGAGCAGCTCTTTAACCAAACACTGAGGAGCTCTCTTTGAGTGGCTACCAAAGGAAGGCATCGATTGTGCTTCCTCACTAAGTAACCAGGAGCACTTCTGGTCCCTCCAACACCTGTCTTCACATAATCCTCTGCCCAGCTTCTCATGGAACACACAGGAATTCTTACATGTTCTCTATGAGAAGACAGTTCTCTGAGCTTTTCAGAGATCAAGTTACACAAATCTGTGCTGCATCTGACTCACAGTCCTATCAGGGACTTGGGAAAAGAGGAGATTTTGGAGACTGGAGGGGCTGCCACCCAAACTCGTTCTTGCAGGGGAAATCCAGTGCCTCCAACAGTCCTTAAACCAAAACAGAAGGGACAGAGAGTTTGCACAACCCTTGCAGTTCCTCTCTGTTGCCTTACTGGAAACACTGACTGACAAAGGGTGAAGAACAATATCACATGAAGAAATGTAGTGCATAGTCTTAGCTATGGCCATATCTGCCTTTTGCCTTTGTGCTCCCTCCAAGACACACTACCAATCTAAACTTTGCAGCTCCTGAATAAGGGCTGTAAACAACTACTGAAACAAGGAATCAAAACTCCTTACATCCCCAAACAGCAGTGGAGAGGCCTTTCAGCTGACAGGAAGATGCCACAACAGAGACAGATACAAGAGGCCACTCCTACAGCAACTCTCATCTTTTGCATCATTTGCTAAGGTCTTTGTCTGTCTGTTCTCTCTACAGGACTGTGCATCAATTTCACTCCAGAGCTGAAACCAGCACACTTCCACTGCCTACACCTGCCTACACCTGCCCTAGGCTCTGTAAAAGAGCCAGTGTTTGCCATTTTAACCCAGACCAACAGAGCTGACTTTCCACTCTTCACCACCCACAATAGCACAGGTGGGTATGTTTAGTACTGTCCTAATTCCCACGGGCATTAGGACTCCCAGAATGTCACTTGAAGCAACCTGAAGAAGTGCATGAAGTCAGCTATTTTTTACCCATGTCACAGTGCCTTTGCAGGCACCATTTACACATGACCAGTGCCTGGTCCTCCATGAGTAAGGGCTACAGGATGGACTGACATGATGAGCAGGTGGCCAGATCCTGAGGAGAAGCAAGACTACGCTCTGCGTTCCAGACACTGTGCTTTCCTGAGGCTGCTTTCCTGACTTTCTACACTCCTCTAGAAAGCCACTGATGAGCACAAGAGCCCCAAACTATCCGTAACTCATTAAACTCATCCATCCTCTCCCCCTGGGTCAGGCAACTGACAGGTTCTGCTGAGAAGGGGAAACACACAAGACAGTGTACATATGGGAAACTACATAGAGCACACTTCCAACATGCACCAGTGACACTCCACAGATGTATAGCTGGGTTTCCTGGGAGCACTGTAATTTCACTGTCTTTCACACCTTGACATCGTAATGCTTCTGTGCTGATCAGAAAAACTCATTTCAGAAGAGAACATCAGCATGTTTCATTCTCTTCACTGCATAGCTTGGAGATTCCTCTAGTTTAATGTTTTATTCTTTCTTTCCAGACCAATACACCATGGGAAATGAAACCACAGACTTCACTGACTGGCCACTGACAACAGAATTTGACTATAGTGATTCAACACCTTGCCCTGCAACTGAGGAAAAGCACTTTGCAGCAAAATTTTTGCCACCTCTTTATTCTTTAGTGGTGATATTTGGCCTGACAGGCAACATGCTTGTTGTCCTTATCCTGGTAAAATACAAGAGGCTGAAGAGTATGACTGACATCTACCTGCTCAACTTGGCAGTTTCTGATCTGCTGTTTGTATTTTCGCTCCCTTTTTGGGCTTATTACGCAGTTCACGACTGGATTTTTGGGGAGGCGCTGTGTCGAATTCTGTCAGGTGTCTACCTCCTTGGCTTTTACAGTGGCATCTTTTTCATAATCCTGCTGACCCTGGACAGGTACCTGGCCATAGTGCATGCGGTGTTTGCTTTGAAAGCCAGGACAGTCACCTACGGCATCCTCGCCAGCGTTGTCACTTGGGCTGTTGCTACTCTTATTTCTGTCCCTGGGGTAGTATTTCACAAAACTCAGAAGGAAAGTTCANAACAGGCATGACACTTCCAGGAAGAGGCTGATTTCAAAACCAACACCGAGCCATGGGCAGCCACCTGTCTGCCATGAAGTGTCTGATAGAAGCAGTCATGGTGGCACAGGAAGACAGAGCAGCTCTTTAACCAAACACTGAGGAGCTCTCTTTGAGTGGCTACCAAAGGAAGGCATCGATTGTGCTTCCTCACTAAGTAACCAGGAGCACTTCTGGTCCCTCCAACACCTGTCTTCACAAAATCCTCTGCCAAGCCTCTCATGGGACACACAGGAATTTTTACATGTTCTCTGGAGGACTGTGAGAAGACAGTTCTCTGAGATTTTCAGAGATCAAGTTAAACAAATCTGTGCTTCTGCATCTGACTCACAGTCCTATCAGGGACTTGGGAAAAGGGGAGACTTTGGAGACTGGAGGGGCTGATATCACAGTCACAAGCCTTTTTCTGCTCTCAATGTGTAGCAGAACTTGCCTGAGGGCTTTCAGAGCTCTGCTGCACACTCACATCCCAGGCCCTGACTCCTTGCAGGGGAAGATCAGTCCCTCACACAGTGCCTAAATCAAGAACAGGATGTCTCAGATTCAATCCACCATTCCTCTGTTTCTGGTTAGGCCAGGCAGCTGACAATCTCTGCTGAGGAGGAAAAGTGCACATGACAAGGTAGATGTGGGAAATGACACTTCCAAAACAAGGCAGTGAGACTCCACAGCTGTATGGATGAGTTTCCTGGGAGCACTGTAATTTCATTTTCTTGACATCGTAATGCTTCTGTGCTGATCAGAAAAACTCATTTCAGAAGAGAACATCAGCATGTTTCATTCTCTTCACTGCATAGCTTGGAGATTCCTCTAGTTTAATGTTTTATTCTTTCTTTCCAGACCAATACACCATGGGAAATGAAACCACAGACTTCACTGACTGGCCACTGACAACAGAATTTGACTATAGTGATTCAACACCTTGCCCTGCAACTGAGGAAAAGCACTTTGCAGCAAAATTTTTGCCACCTCTTTATTCTTTAGTGGTGATATTTGGCCTGACAGGCAACATGCTTGTTGTCCTTATCCTGGTAAAATACAAGAGGCTGAAGAGTATGACTGACATCTACCTGCTCAACTTGGCAGTTTCTGATCTGCTGTTTGTATTTTCGCTCCCTTTTTGGGCTTATTACGCAGTTCACGACTGGATTTTTGGGGAGGCGCTGTGTCGAATTCTGTCAGGTGTCTACCTCCTTGGCTTTTACAGTGGCATCTTTTTCATAATCCTGCTGACCCTGGACAGGTACCTGGCCATAGTGCATGCGGTGTTTGCTTTGAAAGCCAGGACAGTCACCTACGGCATCCTCGCCAGCGTTGTCACTTGGGCTGTTGCTACTCTTATTTCTGTCCCTGGGGTAGTATTTCACAAAACTCAGAAGGAAAGTTCAGGCTATACCTGCAGTGCTCATTATCCATCAGAGCAGATAAATACATGGAAACAATTCCTCACCTTAAAAATGAACATCTTGGGACTTCTTATTCCTATGTTAATCATGATTTGCTGCTACACACAAATTATAAAGACGTTATTGCAATGCAGGAATGAGAAGAAACATAAAGCAGTCAGGCTTATTTTTATTATCATGATTATCTACTTTTTTTTCTGGGCACCATACAACATTTGCATTCTCTTGCGTGATTTTCAAGGTGCATTTTCCATCTCTACTTGTGAAGGAAATAGTCAACTTCACAAAGCAATCCAAGTGACAGAAACAATCTCAATGATCCACTGTTGTATCAACCCTGTAATTTACGCCTTCGTTGGAGAAAAATTTAGGAAATATCTTCACAGCTTTTTCCGAAAGCAGATTGCAGTCCACTTGTCTAAATACTGTCCTGTTTTCTATGCTGACACAGCTGAACGAGCAAGCTCCACCTACACACAATCTACTGGAGAACAAGAAGTTTCTGCTGCATTATAAACTGTGTTTAGTGAAAAAATGGAATTGACACTTGTGAGATCAACTCTGTGACAAAAGCCTGCTGAATCTCTCCTGGATATTGTCTCTAAGGCAGCTAAAAACAGAAAAAAAAAAGCTATAAAACTAAAAAGAAAAAAAAAATCATAGAATACATATTTACCAAAGTTTGCATTTGCTCACAGACTTGGGTATTTGTAAATACATTAAAAGGATGTAGCAAGTTACCTGGTTGGGGGCCTGAGCTAGCAGGCTAACAGATTTTTTTAAGTGAAATAGAGGTTATAAAGTTGCACTGGTTCTTCGGAAACATCTCTTGATTGTACATTACACAAGATATCTCACTCATTTGAACCTAGTCTCAGTCATATTTTTTACTAGTCTGGTTGTGTATCTCTGTAAATAATGCTAAATTACTAAGGTCTGTCATACACCATGGAATGGAAAATTTTATACACTTAGAATGGACTCTAATATTTCATGATATATTTTCCTATGTGTATGGTTGAGTCCTAACCACTTAGATCTTTCTCATAATAGTTTAACTATTAGGGGCTAATACCTGAGTGACTGTTGAGTTTGTTATTCTGAAGGCTCTCTTTTACTCATCTGCTGTTTTATATGCTACTCATGCTAAAGAGATAATTTCATAGAGCTATCACTAAAAAACGAATGTCCTATAACTAATCAGTGTGGTATCAGTATTTTAAAATTAAAATATTTCACATGGAGCTTTAATTGGGTTGGATCAAACATGAAGAGTGAGTCAACAGTGTTTTAGCTTTTTTAGTGCAGTGATTTTTGCCATTTTTGTAGCCTACATAAGAGAAAAACTTTAGAAAAATGAATGTAGGCGTAATGGCTGCCAAACCACAGCTGTGTTAGAGGTGTGAAAATTATTTCTGAACTGGATTGACACAGATGTTTTAGAGATAAGTGTATGTTATAAACATTCAAATTAACAAAACATCTGAATAAGTAAAATTATTCCCTGTACTACAGAGTCAAGGACATAGAGCATCTGTTTTGTTTTAGAAGCTGGTATCATTTGGGGGGCTGTGACCATGGGGTTTTTGTCATTTAGGAGTTTTACAGAGAGAAAAAGCTTTACAGAGAGAAATTAGTAAGACTGGTGGTTAAATGTGACTGATTCTCCACAAAGATCAGAACCTGTAAAGCATAGGAACACATAGAAAACATGAAATAAATATTGGGCTACTCAGGTGCTTAAGAACATACCATAATCACAGTATTAATTAATTTGGGCCAAGTTCTCCTTCCAACAGCTCTCATACTTCCCCAAAGACAGATGGTATTGGACAAGTTTGGAGACTGGAAATAAAAAGTGACTCTTTTGTTTGCTGTTCCTACCCAGAAGGGCAATTTCTGTTTCCCAACTTCTCTAGATAGCCTTTTAAATAATATTTTCAAAGAAGCAAATGTTCCAAGAAGTCGCAAAGAAATTTTAGAGTGGAAAGTGCTTGTGAAAGCAGGAGTGAAATAGGGAAATCTTTATTTATCAAACCACTTGTTTTGAGTTACTTATTTTGTCATACTAAGCACCATTTGAACACTTTGGAACTACATCCACATGGGAAGTGTAACAGAAGTACCAAACCTCATTTACAAGGTTTTCAGCTGCATACTCTTCTTTAAGGCCCTGTGCAGCAATTACTTTCTGGACTTCGTATATGGTTTTAAAATGCGTAAATAGATCAGCGTAATGACAAATACACACCTAATCAGGCTGTCTTTTTTAACTTATAGAATACATTTATGAAAACAATTTTATATTTTATTCTGCTCTTGACAAGAACTTTGGCTTGGTCTTGAAAACACCTTGCCTTTACGAAACTACTTTCTCGGGAGGGCTTTGATGCCAGACACAATAATGCATCTTTGTCAGCCCTTCAGAAGCAAAGCACACAACCAAATGTGTGTGGGCACACTGTCAAACTTTCTGAGAGGCATGTCAAAACTGCCCTGAACCTTCTACAGCATGGACCTCTAATCATGGATCTTTCTAAGCAACAAGCAGCTTCCAGAGGAAGGAGGTGGAACTAAGATTGGTGGCCTAGTGGATCGGCAGCTAATCAAGAGTTTTCATCACTTCACTGGAAAGGGATCACACTTCAGCACATGAAAACAAGTCATCTTCAGCTACTGCAATGAACTGTGATCCACGGTGAGCCTGATATTTCTGAGTCTGTAAAGGTTTTCAGCCTGCCAGTGGCTGATTTCTCCTCAAGGGAAGGTTTCTCAGGAGTCTTTCTTTCCAGGACAATTTCTGTAAATAACTTACGTTTCTCAAAATAAATCTGTACAGCTGTGCTGATGGTGTTTCTCTTGTTCCACCAATAGGACTAGAGAGGTGTTCCCTTTTACCAATCATGTTAAGTCTGTATCAGAACACCTAATAAAAAGTACTAAAAAGTAGACAATAAAGCCTTCTGATCTTCTGCCTTTGAACTGAAGTCAAGCATCTTTATTTTGTGTCCAACAGCGACAATCCATGTTCAAGGAGACAATTGAAAACACAGTATGTGGTTGCACTGCTGGTACATTCAATTAAGGACTCTGCCAATAACTATAATAATACCTTCTATTATACTGTCCATTAAATTTGGTTAACTTTTTTGTTAGACTTCTGATCCTTTCCCACCTCCATCCCCTTTTTTTTTTGGAATAGCCCTGTAGAATGAAAAAGGAAAATAAATTCCACTTCACAATACTGAAAGAGCAGGCAGGACAAAATTGGGGTTTTACCAGTGGACAAAGAACCAGCTTAATCAAATAACACAGGACCATCAAGATAAATCCAGTGCTCTTAACTGCTTGTCACTAATAATCTAATAATAAATATGCTATTTTGGTAGTCATTACATTTGATTTTGTTTATATTTACCAATGGGAAATGCAGTGTCTCAGACAATTCAAACTGATCTTAGATGCCAATAGATCTTTTTTGCAAGTAGAAACAGGTTACTGAACTATCTCTTTGAGGAAGTGGAACAGCCAAGAGTTTTGGGTGACACCATAGCCAGGTGACTTCTGAACTGGTTTTAGACAGCTTTGAGCATCAGCCTGGTCTGATAACTTGATCCTCATACCACATTCTCAATGAACACTTCAGAGAATTGATTTACACTAAGAATGGTGCTTCATGTGGAAAAAAAGCACTGACATTTAGTTGGTTCCTCTTTATAGAGCTCTCTCTTTATATTTTCTTGAGGGATTCATTGTCATGATTTAATTAAGAAACTCCCCCACTGACAGCACCTTTCTTAGGTGCTATTAATGATATCAGGTGATATTAGTGGTTTTTAAAATAAATAAGCATATAAAAGAATTCCAGTGTATATACTGACCTAAGTAATTAGGTAATCTATCTAATAACAATTACAGTGGACTTGTGCACACACTTCCCTTCCCTTAAGATTACAGTGCCATCATGTGGTCTCACTGTAAAGTTTGATGCCAACAAACATGCATTACTCCAAGCAGGTTTTGGTGCTTTCCTCAGTGATTAGATATTGGAATGGGCGTCCCAGGGAGGTGGTGGTGTCACCATTCCTGGAGGTGTTTAAGGACAGACTGGATGTGGCTTTCAGTGTCGTGGTCTGGTTGACAGGGTGGTGTTGGGTCATGGGATGGACTCGATCATCTCAGAGGTCTTTTCCAACCTAATGATGCTGTGAGCTCTTTTCCTAAGAAAATATTCTAATGGAATGACTCCCCCCACTACAGGCATTGTCAGTGTTATGCAAACAGCACCAAGCCACTGTGGTCACTAAGGATGGAATGGAGATCCATTGGATGAGTACATCATGCCTGTCATGATGCAGGCAGATACCAAGACTAACACAGGAGAGTGCGTTAGATACAAGAGTAACACAGGGCACCTTTACTGTAAGGACATGTAAGGACAAAATTCCAGACCCTGCTCTGGAAGGAGAGCATTTGATGTCCTCGCCCACAGCTTGGAAGCCACAAGCTACTAGAATGAAAGTGAAGTGCAAGAACCTACACCTGGGTCATGGCAATGCCAGACACAACTCCAGGCTGGGTGTGGAAGCAATTGAGAGCAGCTCTGTGGAGAAAGACTTGGGGGTGACGGTTGATGAAAAACTCAACTCACTCCGCTCTTCTCTGGCCACAATTACCACTGCGCAGCAACTTTTTGGTTTTCTTTCTTCTTAAATATATTATCACAAAGGCATTATTGCCATTTCTAATTGGCCCAGTCCACCTTTGGAGCTGCCAGGGTTTGGCTCTGCTGGACATGGAAGAAGGGTCTAGTAGCTGCTCAAAGAAGGCACCACCTCTGTAGCCCCCCAGCTACCACAAACCAGGCCTTGCAAACGCAGTACAAAGTATCTGAAGGGGACCTGCAGGGAAACCAGGGCGGGACTTATCGTCAGGAACTGCAGTGATAGGACAAAGAGGAATGGGCACAAATTGAAAGAGAGTAAATTTAGGTTAATGTTAGGAAGAAATTTTTTCCTGTGACAGTGGTGAGGAGCATGTTGCCCAAGGAGGTTGTGGATGCCCTATCCCTGGCAGCGCTCAATGCCAGGATAGATTATAGGGTATTCAGTGTCCCTGCCCGTGGCAGGGAAGGCTGGGATTATTTGCTCTCTCAGGTCCTTCCCAACCCATTATTCCCCTGTAATTCCCGACGTTCCCCTCCCGTCTCTCCCTGCGGCCCCGCGCGCCCTCAGCGAGACGCTCTCCCCGGCCGCTCCCCAACGCGCGCTCCCAGCGCCCCCTGCGGGCGGAGCGCAGGCGCGCAGCCGCGCGACCCCCGCTCCCGCCCCGCCCACACCCGCCGGTGCCCCGCCCCCGACTGTGCCACAGAAGCCCCGCCCCATCCCCACCTCCCCGTGCAGACCCCGCCCCGCGCCTGCGCAGTGCCGGAACCGCCGCTTTCCCGCGCGGGTGAGGAGTCGGGTCTGTGGGGGGATTGGGAGCGTCAGGTACACCCTGCCCAGCAGGGACCTTTCCGTGCTTCTGTGCGGGCTTTGGGCCCCGTGGGGAACGAGCCTCCCGATGAGGAAGAGGCTAATCGGTTGGGGGCCCGCCAGTCCCCACCCCGCCGTTCCTGTTTGAAGTCGGTGCCGCCGAGGCCGGGCGGTGTGTGCCGGGCCTGTGGTTCTGCGGGGACAGGGACAGGGGCGAGAGGGCTTCCGGGCTGCGGCGGGAATGCCAGGGCGCTCACTGGGTTTTGCTTCTTAGTTGAAGGATGAGAAGTAGTAAGGAGCCGTTTTTTGTGAAGTTCATAAAGTCTTCCGGGAGTTCGGAGTATTTTTCTAAAGCTCTTGAGGTAAGTGGGTTTGGTCACCTGTGTGAGCTTGATGAACTGGCATGTGATTTCTGTGTCTGAGTTAGCTGCATGTAACATACAACAAGATAACTTACATGTGTACACTTGGAAATAAAACTGTTTCTATAGCAGAGGTGCTTAGTGTGTAATAAAGCTTGTCGAACAAGAACAGTTTTGTTGGAGAACTTCAAGAAATAACTTCAATTTCAAGACCCAGTGACACGTAGGAACGGGACATGTAGCCTGCAAGGCCCGGATGGTGGTCGCTCATCTAAGCACAATCTTTGGAAGGACACTGTGCATTGTTTTACACCTTGGGAGGTTACTGGGAGCCAAAGGCACCATATAGGTGCATGGCAGGATCGGGTCCTGAAGGGTTCTGTGCCAAATATTTAAGTCAGAATATTGTGAAGACTCAAGGGAATGAGGGGGACACCCATGAGGTGTTTTAGCCCTTCTGCCAATACCTGTTTTCATGGTAGCTTGGTTGTGAGCTGTTTCAGTGATGTGCACTTGTTTAGCTTGCAAAGGATTGCCTCTTTATTAATTATTTGCTAATTAAATAAATGTTATTGTATGTATCATTTACCTGCAGTCTATAAAAGAATTCCAGTCAGAAGAACATCTCCAGATCCTTGAAGAAGAATCAGTACTCAATATAAAAGAAAATGATAAATCACTTTACATTTGTGATCCTTTCAGAGGTGCGGGTTTCAGTCATCTCAAAAAGGTACATCAGCAACTTACTTTGAGCTCTCTTCTTTCTTTTTAGAAGCATTCATGTCCATATTTACATCCTGCATGTTCTTTCCTGCACTGTGTAGCAGTGTGAACTTCATCCTGTCTTTAGGGAAGAGAGTAACCAGCAAAGCATAATGATTATTTTCAGTAATTTGGAAGAGCAAACAGTATGGTCAGTTCTGATTCTGCTGGAGTCCCTGAGCTGGTTCTTACACTATTTATCTCCTGATAAACATGATTTGGTTTGAATCGGCAAGGAGTTGTCTAGTGGACAAAGATAGGCTAGCTGGAATTCCTGGCCATAGCCATAGCATCAGCTGCTTTTACTGAGGCCAGAAAATCTACAAGGATTGTATAGAAAATCCAGAACTGAAAGTAAAAACAAAACTGTCAGCTACCTGGAGGTTCTAGAAGAGAAGGTGGAGGACAGACCAAAGACCCCTCCTTCCTCAGAATTCAAGGACAAGGAAAGCCTTCCTGATGCCAATGCACCCTCTGCTTATTTTCTTTGTGCTTTTCCTGTTATTTTATTGCAGCTTGGCTGTAGGATTGTTGGACCACAGGTAGTTCTGTACTGCATGCAGTCGCAGCGATGTGTCCCAAGAGCCGAGTATCCTGTGTACAACATGACCATGGCCGATGTCACGGTGTCCTGTACCAGCCTGGAGAAGGATGTGAGGGTAAAGCCTTCCCAAGGATGGATTGTTCAGCTGGTTATTGTTGATAATTGCTTTGCATGGCTTATTACTAAGGCAGCAGTCAGAGCATGTATGTCTCATTGTGCCTGTGTCTAGATCCATCAAGTCTTCTGTAGCTTGTAGACTATGTGTAGTTTTTTCATGTATTAATACACATCAAACACGATTATATGCATTTACTTTATTCTGATTCCTTTTTTGTAATACTACCTAAAACATCAACCATCTGCAAAATTTTGCTCATACAGCGTAATTATTATGTTTTAATTGAGGGTTTATATTATGTTCAGCTTATCATAAGTGTGCAAATAAAATGGAAATTATAGTTATGTTTTTATGGTTTCCATATTTATCTATTTAGTATTTTTTTAACAATTGTTTGGGGAAATCCTGGACAAGTGAAATCCATGGTTTTTGGTATAAAGTGGACATGACTGTCACATAGATTCGTTTTTCCCCTGATAATTTGCTCCATTTTTTCCCACATCCAGGAAGAAGTTCATAAATATGTGCAAATGATGGGTGGATGTGTATATAGAGACCTCAATGTGTCAGTAACTCACCTTATAGCTGGAGAAGTTGGCAGCAAGAAATACTTGGTAGCTGCTTCCCTGAAGAAACCTATTTTGCTTCCTTCTTGGGTTAAGACATTGTGGGATAAGTCTCAGCAAGGGTATGAAAAAAACAAAACGGATTTTGTTTTTGGTAGTGGTAATTTTTATGTACAGACTAATTTATTTTCCCAGTTGATTTTACTTGCAAAATAACTACTTTCTCTCTTTCATTCCTGTAGCATAATGAGGTATACTGATGTTAATATGGAAGACTACGCTTGTCCTGTGTTTCTGGGCTGCACGATTTGTGTCACTGGCTTAAGCAGCTCTGACAGGAAAGAAGTGCAGCGCCTCACTACTGAACACGGTGGGCAGTACACAGGGCAGCTCAAGATGAATGAATGCACTCACCTCATAGTGCAAGAGCCAAAAGGTAAAACTGATGGAAGAAATGCTGTTTTCACTTCTGGAGTTGAAGTAGTGTGAATGTGTGTAAGCACAGGAGCTTGAACTGTGCTTGTGTTTGCTTCAGTGTTGCTCTTACTGCTTCTCTTTAGGTAATCACTGTTGATGGAAAGAGTAACAAAGGGCACCTTTACTGTAAGGACATGAGAAAGAGAACAGAGGAAAAAAATCCAAAGATATAGATGGTATTTAAAGAAAGGAAAGGGGAGAATCCTAGAGGGGATAAAGAAAAGAAAAACTTCCTTTGGGAGAGCAGGATAGGACTTAATTTGTACCGTGATTGAAATTGGATTGTGACCTGATGTTTTTTAACTGATTATTCTTTGTGCCTTCCAAATTCCCTGCTAAGATAAAATGAAAGCTCCTTTTCCTTCCTCTTAGGAAGATGAAAGGATTTTAATTTTATTGTGAGAAGAAAGGAAGGGTTTTCTTTTTTTCCTTGATTTCCCTCTCTTTGCATACAGTAAATTATGCTGGGACTTTTTGACTTTTTTTTGGTTTTTTATGTGCTTGAAAGCTTTAATGCTTTTTTCTGTTTTTTGTTTTTTTAGTGCTTTGTCATACCATGAGTTAGCCATCCATGAGATTTTTCTACTCTAATTAAAGCATAAGCAGCTTATCAACAGTCTGGTATTACATAATTTGTCTATTATTATGAGTTATTTGAATTTGTAAAATTTTTTAATGTCCAGCCATCTTTGAACAATCACTGATGTTTTAGTCTCTTAATGATTGTGACCTTTTTTTTTAAACTTTGTTTACATCTGGAAGGTCAGAAGTATGAATGTGCCAAAAAGTGGAATGTGCACTGTGTGTCTGTGCAGTGGTTTTCTGACAGCATCAAGAAAGGCTTCTGTCAGGATGAGGCAATGTATAAAGTAGAGGCTGGATCAAAACCATGTAATGCACCCAGTACATCAACACCTACGAATGACACCATCAAGCCTCCTAGTAAGTAAGATATTTTAAAATGTGTTTCAATAAGGTAGGAAATATTTGTAAGATATTTTAAAATGTGTTTCAGTAAGGTAGGAAATATTTGTATTAAGAAGGAAAAACTATTTTGAGATTGGTAAGGTGCTTGATTTTATAAATAGTGGTTTGACAGTTTGGGTTCTAGATTCAGCTTAAACTTAAAACATAACAGATTGCTTTTATGCACATTGAATATCCCAACATGCATAGGCTTCAAACATGTGGATGGTTGTTAAAAAAGTAAACTCGAATCAGGTGTATGATTGTCTGCTTGACATCTTTAAGTCAAGTGTATATCTTTAAGTCCTACAACAGCACAAGTGCTCATACATTTACAGTTTAAAACTGTGTCTGTAATGAGTTTAATCTCACAGCAGTCTTAAGGATGGAGGGGAAACAAATGTTACCTTTTTTATTTCTATTTTATTTTTTTATACACTTGTTTTTATTTATCCCATGCTATTAACAGGAAAAGCTAAAAAAGTTAAAAGTATTTTGTAAGCATACGTGGTAGCCTGAAAGATACAGCCAGCTTTAATGTGCATCCACCTGATACTGGCTTCTCTTAAATTAGAGTTGATTTCTCTACAATAGAGTCCTGTTTAATTTAAAAAGTATTTCTACTAGGTGGCCACAAAACTGGAATAACAGCTTTGAAAACAAGTCTCATTGGCTGCTGTGTCACAGGTGCCATCCTTTAGGAAATAAACAGAAGATGCATCAGCACTCTCTCTAGTAAGATGATGATCAGTCTGTGTTTAAAGAAACCTCTTGGTTTAGCAAAGGTTTTACTTACCTGGTATTTTTCATTCTTCAAACTTTACATTTCATTTTAGCACCACAAAATCATCAGTGGCAAGTTTGTAGTTTCTTTAGTGAAGCAGCGGAGAAAGCTGAGCCAAATCTAATCCCTCTTTTTTAATTTTATTTTTATTTAAAGATCATACCCTTTCGGATGTCAGCCACATTTCCAATATCAATTTGAGTGGTGTTAATGAAACTTCATGTACTTCAGCTATGAACAGCAGACTGGATCCTCTTTCTGATGAGTTGGAGAACTTGGACATAAGTTCTTTTCAAGCCCCTGAAGATTTGTTAGATGGGTGTCGAGTATGTTTAACAGTGTATACTTTGAAATGTTGGGTTTTAACAATGAGAAAGCAACTATGTTAAAGCACTGGCACTTTCTGCTTGGGTAAATTGTTTCCATGTCAGCAACAAATACTGGATTTATTTTGTGTCCATCTGCTTGTGTGTGTGTCTACATACCTGCATGTGTGAATGTAATTGTATTAAATACGTAGTAGAAGTATAAAAGTTTATATTCATAGGCATCTGTATTTATACACTAGAGTGAACAAGTTCTAGAATTACTGTGTGGGTTTATTTGTTTTTTGGGTTTGTTTTTTTTTTTGTTCATGCAGTTTCAAGGGGGCATTCTGTTAGTAAACATTGAAGCTTTGCTAGATTAATTTGCAAAGATAAATTAATCTTTATAAATGCTTAATTTTTTTGCTGCTTCTCAGAAGCTGCAGCACTACTTTCTGTGTTTTGCAGCAGTTGAAACTAATTATACCAAAACATTTTATTTAAATTTTTTTCTTGTTTTTTATTCTTTTTTTTTTACATATTTAAGGCTTTATTTGTTGCTCTGTTCTCTTTGTAGATCTATCTCTGTGGTTTCAGTGGCAGGAAGTTGGACAAGATGAGAAGGCTTATTAATTGTGGTGGTGGTGTTCGATTTAATCAGCTTAATGAAGATGTTACTCATGTCATTGTGGGGGAAAATAATAATGAGCTGAAACAATTTTTGGACAAGACAGCTCACAGGTTGTGATAACTGTATTGCTTAAGGTCTAGTTATACCTTGTTTTCTTTCTCCCACAACTTCTGGGGTCCCCAGCATAGAAAATGGTATCAAATTGTTGGAGTGAGTTCAGGGGAGGGCCACCAAGATGGTCAGAGGGATGGAGCACCTCTCCTACAAGGATAGGCTGAGAAGACTCAGTGAAGGCTTTGGGGTGACCTAATTGTAGCCTTCTAGTACCTGAAGATAGCTTACAAGGGAGGTGGAGAGGAACTTTTGGCAAGGACATATAGAGACAGGACAAGGGGGAATAGCCTTAAACTGAAAGAGTGGCAGTTTAGTTTAGATATTAGAAAGAAATCCTTTACTGTGAGGGTGGTGAGGCTTCTCTGGTTTCCCAGAGAAGCTGTGGTGCCCCATCCCTGTAAGTGTCCAAGGCCAGGTTGGATGGACTCTTGAGCAACCTAGTCTTGTTGAAGGCGTCCCCTGCTCATGGCAGGGGAGTTGGAACTAGACGATCTTCAAGTTTCCTTCCAAACCATTGTGTGATTCTTTGGAGTCACATATTGATTTGAAAACACTAAGTAATTCTTGATTTAAATGAGAAGGCTTAGAGCTAGTGGTAATAAGTATGTCCACATGTGCTTTTCAGTATTGTATCTTTGGGTAACCATGAGTGACCTCAGCAAGTAGAAAAGCAAATGTTCTTATTGGTAAAAAGAGATGTTTGTGTATTTGTTAATGCACAATTAATGTGTATTTATTAGTGCATTGAGGAGGAAGAACTTGGCAATGCAACAGTGGCAGATATAGTTTATATTACAGAAAATAATTACAAAATGATCAGTTCTCAGACTGAAAGAATTAAAGTCTTTTAAGGGTTATAAATTGCCCAAAGCTTGCTTAGTGTTAGAGTTACAGACTTTGTGTGGTGTGAATATACTGGGGTTTTTTTGGTCTGAAACCTGCTGTAACTTGTTTGTGTAATGTTTTATTTTATAGGCCTAATATAGTGACAGCAGAGTGGTTACTGGAGTCATTTGGTAAAGGTTGTCTTTGTCCAGTGGAGCACTATATCCCTCTAAACTACCAGCTGCTAGAGAATCCAATTTTAGAACAACCTGGAATGAAGTCAATTTTTCCCAAAAAACCCGGTCTCTTGAAGAAAGACACTGTGAACATTATAAAGCACCAGAAAGCTACTGAAGATGACTTCCTCTCTCAATATGTAAATAACTATTCTACACTAGGTATGTTCTAGGTTCAGCATACTGTAGAAAGTTTAACTGTTCATAATTAGCATTTGAGCTTGCAGTATTTGCTTATTCAAAAATTATCCACATCTAGTATGTTAACTTCTACTTTACAGTTTCAGAATTCAAATTTAAATAGGCCTATATTGAACAATTTTTAATTAAAACCTGACTGAAAACTGCACAATCCTGTAATTGCTTCATGAAACTGTTTTGGGTTGTATTTGATGTTCTTGTCAAACAATTATCATGCTTGGTTCTTTTTTATTTTTCTTTAACCTTTCAGATGAAGTTGAAAAACTAACATCCAGAACCTTCAGTGATGTTACTAACTCGACTGCCCAAGGAGAGAATCAGCCTCCTGTCTGTAATGGGTCTTTGGCAGAGTCTTCTGCACTGGCTGAAGGAGGCTTATTTTTTGGGAAGAGATTTCTTCTTCTGGGTTTTGGTGAAGAGGATGAGTCCTGCATTGCAGATATTATAAAGGAGAATGCTGGGGAAGTTCTGCCACCACAGAGCAGAACCATTGCAGACTATGCTGTGGTACCTTTATTAGGGTGCACTGTGAAGGCAACTGTTGGTGACGTCGTCACAAATACATGGCTGGTAAGGGAGTTCCACTTTTTCAATTCCCAAATAAACAAGTGCCTGTATTAGAAATTTGTCTTGTCAGAATGCAGTTATTAATGGCTTAGGTATAAAGAAGATACTGAGATATTAGCCTCATTTCATTTGAAATGTGCTAAGCTAAAGCCTCTGCATCTGTAGGGTGTCTTACCTGTTTCACTTCATTTTCCACAGGACCCCTAAATAGGACTGCATTGTCATGACCCAGGCTTGTATGAGGTCTGACAGCATTCTGTCTAAATGAACTGTAGAAGGAGCTAATTAACTAATAACGATGTGATATTTTGGCAAGAGCAGGCACATGATATAGACTACCTGCTGTTAGTAACTTCCAGTATTAGGTAACTTCCTGTGAAGTAAATCTATACAGACCCTGAGATCATGCACTAAACTGGAAACCTGCAGGCTGGAACTTTAGTAACTGAAAAGTTCTGAATAATGCTTCAGTATGTCAAACTTGACAAAACAGACTTGGTTTAAAAAGCGTTTGTCTGATCCAATGGGAAATTGTCTCAGGTGTGATGACGGAAGGAGGATTGCTCATTGTTGAGTCCATAAATGCTGTTGTAGATTTGCTGAAATCTTGTTGGCTTTGTTACTGTTTGGCTTGATTTACATTTTTATGTCTTTCACCTTCTTGAAGATAACATGTGCGGAACAGCAGGCCCTTTTAGATCTCCGATCCAATCCACTTTTCACACCAGTCCTGGTAATGGAAGGAGCTACCCCTCTGGAAGATTGTGTTCTTTCTTTTAGCCAGTTCACGGGTGCAGAGAGAGACTCCCTTGTTTATCTGGCAGGACTCCTGGGAGCCAGGTACTTCTCCTGTCATAGTTTGTTCTTGTTCTTAAAGAGCCGATGTGCTGCCATTATGCGTTCCATTTCTTCTGTACAAATATTGGATATAAAGCTCCATTGATTTACAAAACCTGGTGCTGAAGCAATGAGACATCATTATATAGGTCTTTCATTTAGCTCTCTTTTAAGGAAATCTGGTCAGCACTCACATAGTCTAATTTCTACCAGAATATACTCAGTCTTTGATTTCCCAGTAACTGAGTCTCAGCAACTTTTTAGTCTGCTCTTGAACCAATCAACGAAAGTCAGGTTTTCAGATGTGACCTTCCAAGTTGCTCTTTGGTTGTCTAGGAAAGGACCACTTCAGTACTATCTGGCTCAGTCTCATAGGCCTGGTGAACCTCATTCACCATCCCAGCTCCTAAGAGATGGTGCCCTATTTACTTAGAGTTCACCAAGATATTTGAAAAACTTTAAGAAAAGCATGTTTTATTGTGACATGGCAAAATTGTATAGCTTGGAGCAAGTATCATTTGATCTGGTTTGTAGCCTGTTTGAACTAAATTTTTTGCTGATGAGTTCTCAGTCCTAGTATCTTTTTGCAAGATTGTGTCCTTGATGATAAGAGAAAAACTGTAATATAAAAATACCTGTTGTCCATTTAGAAATGATGCTTGTTGACTCCAGAAGGGAAGCAATCCTGTTCCATTCACCTTGATGAAGAATGTTAGGCCCAGTGTATGATTTGAAAATGGGATATTGCTAGAGGATTGCTGGAGTATGAGAAATATTTTCAATGCTGGTAGAAGCAAAACCTTACTGTGTAATGTTGTTGTTGTTTTGGGGGCTTGTGGGAGTTTTTTGGGGGGCATTTGTGGGATTTTTTCTTTTCTGCAGGTTAGGTTGTAAAGTGCAAAGTAGATTGCCTTAAATATCTACTTCTACTGGTTCTTTTTCTGTTGTGAGAATACAGTTTATAATAGTTTAAATGTTCTCTCAGTTAACGTTGTTTATGACTAAATGAATGTTTTATCAATCTAATTATAGAGTCCAAGAATTCTTTGTGCGGAAAGCCAGTGCAAAAAAAGGAATGTTTGCCAGTACCCATCTTGTGGTAAGAGAGCCGAATGGCTCCAAGTATGAAGCTGCAAAGAAGTGGAATTTGCCAGCAGTCACTGTAGCTTGGCTTTTGCAGTCTGCAAGAACAGGAAAGAGGGCAGATGAAAGCAAATTCTTGGTTGAAAATGCAGAGGCTGAAGGTTGGTTCTCAGCAAATTAAGGGATATGATTGTGTCATTGTACTGTTTGTTCACGATAAAGAAGGCAGATGTGATGAAAATTTCTTTCCTAACACATTCAAACTATTAGAGCTAAAGGATATTTTTTTCAAATATTAAGATAGAATTGCAGATTGGTTTGAGTTTGAAGGGACCTTAAAGATCATCTTAGTTCCAACCTCTTACCATGGACACGGACACATTCCATTAGACCAGATTGTACATGCAGACATATTTTTTCCTGCTGTTGAGTTGTGACTACAGAAATGATATTGTGTGTTTGCTGCAAATCTGGTGGAGCCAGTGGGGTCTTGTGGTTATTAGTCGGGATTTAAGCTCAGTGTCTAATTTCATCCTTTTTGGCACATAAGCTGCTCTGTAACTTGCTTGGCAATTGATGAGAGATCCATTTTAGGCCTGCAGACTTGTTAGTCTGCAATGATTTGATGCCCCTCTCTTCAGTTCTTCATGGTTTTTGTTTAAATAAGAGTGTGTGTTCAAATGAAAAACCAGTTTGCTTGCTTATGTTTTCTTTGTTTCTTTTCAAGATACGGAGAGTTTCATTACTCAGCTTAGCAGGACACCAGCACCTGTTAAAGTTCCTGATTTAGAACAGCCTACTTATCTCCTTGAAGCTGGAAAAAAAGGAGCTGTGACCCCCCTTGATATCAACAGGTTCCAGAGTAAAGCTTTCCAAGCTGTAATCTCTCATCATACTGGGAAGACAACTCCTGTTGCACAAGGGGGCCCACTCCAGAAAGAATCATCTTTAAATCTTGACACACCATCCAAGTTTCTTTCCGAAGACAAGTTTTTCAAGCCTTCCTTTGATGTTAAGGTGATTTTTGCAAACTTTTTAGTCTGTGTGGCCAGTACTATTTAAGATGTGCATAAACTTAAAACAGCACAGAAACCTGTGCTTCTATTTATTTTTATGCTGTTCACATACAGACTTTCCCTTTTGAATAAAGCCAGGAACACTGGCTTCTTTATTTATACAGTTTAGTTAATGGCTTGTGGACTAAATTTATTGAATAGTAGGTGCTGTAATGTCCTTAGTAAAGCTCCTTTGTGCTTATTGCATCATATGCTTGTGTGTCCTACACCTCAGACAGTATCCAGTCTGTGTCCTTTGCATCTAGAGACTGATAAATGTGACAAGGCACCTTAAAATTGCTCTAGGTATTCGGAAACGAGTGTTTGCATTTTCTGATGGAATGCTGCTTTAATGGCATGTTTTAATGTAATAGCTTTAGAGTAATTACCAATCTATTATGGCAAGCTGAAAAATGTGTGGGGTTTTGGGTTGAATGTCCTATTCTGAAGACCACAGTAGGCTAGAAAATGCAGCAATAAAAACCCCCTGACACTTAGGGAGTATCTGCACTGGAAGAGCTCCTGAATGACTCAAATGTGCTTTGGTAGGTTTCAGATTTGTTTTTAATTTTCCAGGCCTTAATTGAAAGATCAATGCAGAGTTAGGTTTTTTGGGGGGTTGTTTGTAGGTTGTCTGTTTTGTTGTCGGGGATTTTCTGTTTTATTTTTTAATCCCTCTGCCCACAGTAGGACAAAATATGTTGCAAACGTAGAAGAATCCAGTGTTCTCTTTAGCTAGTTCTGTTTCAGGAAGTGAAGGCTCTGATAATTTTCAAAAGCAAGATATTCTAGACCAAAACTTCTCATTTTATATAAAAAAGGACAGTGTTAAATGCTGTTTTAAAGGTGCAGGTAAAATTGCATACTTACATGCAACTCTTGTGGGGCAAGGTGTGAATACCTTAAAGTAGTTGATTTGGGTTAGGAATACTTGGGTTTGGTTGCTGACATTCCCACTGAGAGCAGTTCTCAGTGATGGCACTTAACAGAGAGATTAATAAACGGTTGTCTTCTTGTTTTGCTTGTGCAGACTCTAGGATTGGCTTTGCTTTGTACAGCTTTTGAGCAGTGGTACTATAGATGCACTTGGTAGTTGTTCCTGTTATTTGCTGTCCTGGTCCAGGAGTATGAAGTCCTACTATAATTGTAAATTTTGCACTTGAGTGTGAATTTTGTAAGGTGCTCATGAAAGTCAGTCAGTTTCTTCTTGTTTTTTGGTAGGATGCTCTGGAAGCTCTGGAAACTCCTAGAGGTCCTGAACAAAGAACCAGGAAACTGAGCACACCTCTCTCCGAAGTCATCAGCAGAAACTTGAAACTGGCACTGGCAAGCAGCACAACACATGCAGCAGCTCTTACTGCCAGCCCTCAGTTGGCTGCTGCACAGCCAGAAGTGGTAGGAAATTTAGGGCTTTAGTTGCTGGAGCATAAGTTTAATTAAGAAAAAGCTTTCTCTTTTGTGATTAAGTTACAAAGGAATTTGTGAATTGTAATTTGTCTATTTGAAATTATCTATTTGAATGCAAAGTCATATGATTATGTGTTCTTCAATGACAGTGAAAAGAATGTAAGATAGAGGAATTTCCTTATGGAAGGCAAAGAATTTTAAAACCTTTTTCTACTATCTGCACTACTGTCTTGAATGTTAAGCAGTTGCTAAGCAACATGGCATATAAATATGTACCAATTTAGACTCTGTAGTATTGGAATGAGATGCCACTTAATAAAGTCTCAGGTTCTAGCTGAACAGGGTTAGATACTTTGTCTTGGGCTAAAATTCAGAGTTCTTTATTAATGAGTATGTCTTCTTTTCCTGCCTTCCTCTGTGCTTAATAGGAGAAGACAAGTGAGAGAAAACAAAAAGGTGTAGGAGGAAAGGGAGGATTTATGTATTGCTTGCCATGTTAGTGCACCATTTACTGTTGAGGAGGGGCAAGAAAGCTAATGACCTCTGGAAAGGGGAAGGCTACTACTTTTTGTTTTGTAGCTCCTTAGTCTTACTTCTGTCATTCCTCTACAGTGAAGTACTTCAGTAGCATCAGGTTTGACAATTCCTTTATTGCAGTGCAGCCCATGATAAAAGGAGTAGAGAATGTTCTAGGGAGACTGGCTGAATCTTTTGTCTTGGCATTCCTAGTGCATGGTACGTTAATAATGCTGGGGTTTGAGCATGGGTAGGGGGGCATCAAAAATAGAGGAAGTGTGTTTATCTTACCTTTGTTGTCACTGTATATTTTACTATATGCTTCACTAAATATTTAAGTACTTTTGTTATTGATACAGAAGCCTTCCAATTGTGACATTCCTGTTTTTATCCCTGCTGTTTGACCAGGAAGAAGAGCCCAAGCCTCTAGCTGATGCTGTTATATATGTTAGTAAAAAACTTAATAAGAGGCAAAGGGAGCTGAATGCAATAGCAGCTTCTCTTGGAGCAGACTACAGGTATCAGCCAATACAATGGCTTCTGAGCTTTTGCATGATGTGAATTCTAATAACTTTGAGTCTGTGCATCCTACTATGCCTTTTGCTGCAGCTAAACGTTAGATTTCACCATCCTAAACAACATTACAAGTCATCCACTTGTAATGTGAAATAAAGCCATTTTTCCCTGCCACATACTCAGTCCCTGTGTTCTTTGAAAATCCATCACAGAAAGATTGTTAGTCCAGAAGTCTTCTTGAATTGCGGATTTTTTTTTTCTCCTTTGATTTAAAGAAATTTAGGTTTTGGATGGTTTAACATTTGCTTTATATTTTACATTTTGAATCTAAAGTGGATTTGTGTATGTTTCTCCCTGGCTCAAAACAGATTATTTTCTAGATTGTAAGCACAGCTAAGTCAGTGTTATTAGAAAAGCTTAGGAAAAATAGGTTGTCATGAAGAGAAACTACAAACTAACTTTTTTGATTTAAGACAGAATTCTGCTTCCACTAAATAATCTGATTTATGTGTTTTGTTACTGACTTTTATGTAAGTGTTATTAATCATGGTGTGAAGGAAGTTAACCTTATGTAGTACCTTAGAAATGCTGAAGATACCTGGATTAAATAGCTAATACTTGTTTTTATCAGTTCAAAAATTAACAGTCCTCATTTTTGTTTTGAGCCTCAAGGGTTGGTATTTCACTTGCAGTTCTGTATGACAACAAAAGAAAAAGCTCTTATCCTAGATCATGCATTCTATTCAGAAACTGTTTTAAAATTCCACTTAAATAAAAATAAAACATAAAGCAAAACCCCTACTTTCCATACAATTATCCTATTTAGTTTTATTTTCTTCAGGAATGCTTTCAAAACACATTGAAGTTTTGCTGTCATGGAACTGAATGCTGTCTTTTCTGGCAAAGAAAGTGGGCTCATTGTTTATTGAGGCATAGCAAAATAAGCAAAACGACTTTAACTTGAACAAGAGACAGGACGATTTCTGGACTGGATTTATGATACTTTTTAATAGAAATTCCATCTTCAAGTTGTATTTTCTTCTCTGTTCCAGATGGTGCTTTGATGAAACAGTAACACACTTCATCTATAAGGGAGGACAGAATGATAACAATAAGGAGTACAAATCTGTTAAAGAACGGGGTATACATATTGTTTCAGAACATTGGCTTTTAGCGGTATGAAACTTGTTTTGTTCCCTATTTAAAAGTAAAGGGAAATGGAGGCTTAAAACCAGTTATATGGCAGTGGATTTTCTGAATGCATTTATACTAAACATGTATAAGGACTGATGTTTTGCATCTTGCTTTGAATTAATAAATTGATTTCTTTTCAGTGATGTACATTTACCTTGTTCTCCATGAGGAGAAAATAGATTCTCTTCCACTTACACTACATTTTTCTCAGAATGGCAACCTCTTTTTTCCTCTTATGTGAAGTACTTCTTATGACAGTGTTTTTATTGTACTTTTCTAATGTTTAGGTGTGAAATTTTATCTCAATCAGTTGCTCATCTTTCTCTTATTAACTGATGTTATTACAGAGTGCCCGAGAATGTAAACGGCTTCCTGAATCTCTCTTTCCTCACACTTACAATCCCAAAATGAGCCTGGACATCAGTGCAGTGGAAGACATCAGGTTCTCCTCCTCCAGTAAACCTCTTTCAGCTGGAAAAGCAGCAGAGGAAAGTGAGGTATGATGTATGGTAGGAATGCCATGATGTGATCAAATCATGAAGTGATTTGAATTCAGTTAATGGTTATATATTAACATAGTAATAAAAACATTGATAATAATTCAGCAATGTCCTGAATCAGGTTTAGCTAGTGATTAATAGTAGCTATTGCAGATGTTCCCTAAGGTTTTTCTGCATTTGTAATATTCACCTTCTAGGGTGATGGAGGAAAACACAGGCATTTCAGGATTTGCATTCCAAATTTAAAAAGATGGATGTCTTTTCTTTTAGGTCATGAGATCTGAGGTGTGAATTGCTTTAGTAGACATTAAGACTGCAGAATAGGAGTTGTCACCCATGCTAATGTTCACTGTTCTACTGTCATTGCAGTAGCAGAAAGGTTAAATTTAAGGCAAGATTAATGATCTTCAGAATTTATACAAGTGTCAGACATGGTTGAAAAGCAAGGAAAAAAATTGGTGTTTGGGAAATTTACTTGTCTTCATTGGTTTTAGATTATTCCAGTGGTTGAAGATGATGCTGAAGATGATGTAACTACTGACCAAATAAAGGAAAAAGTCCCTGTAGGGGAAGAACAAATTGTAGCAAGTGAATCCAAAGGAGGTAAATGTAAATCACTTTTTTCAGAATATTTATGGGCTATCAAACTATCAGTATGAGTCGCTGTAGTTCCAGGTGCTGAATGCTAAGATCTGGAAACTTCAGGTAGCATATTAATATACAGGTCAAGTGCAGCTAGCTTTTTTTGCTGCTGGATGCCATGAAAGGGTTTCCCTCTCTATTTTAAAGATCATGACAGCCCACAGGAAAATCATGATCATTCATTGGAAGATAGTTAATTGCCATTTCTTTGTTTTTAAAACACTGAAGTTCATCTTTAATGGAAAATATTTTTGTTTTGGAGTAAATAAATGTATTATGGAAGAATTGTGGATCTGAGTTAAATTGTGTAAGGAGATTCAGAAGTGAGCCAAATGGAGATTTCTCCTTGTGTCTAAGAATAGGTGACTTAGGGCAGATGTAGTTTTCCTTGATATTCTTACCCAAATACTTTTCCTCGTTTTAATGTATAGTCTTTGTCCTGCTGGAGGAGGGAGGTTGACTGGATTTTCAGTTTTCATTGAAACAGTGAGCAGGTTTTCACTTTTCACTTGTTACAGTATAAGAGTTGTGATATTATGAGTTTTGTTTCTTCTCTTAAGTTTTAACCCAAGCACTAGAAATGAGGGAGAACTTCCAAAGGCAGCTGCAGGAGCTCATGTCTGCCACATCACTAGTGAAACCACAAGGACAGAGAAGATCCCTTTCCAGGAGCAGCTTTGATGGTTCTCCAGCCACTCCTGATAGCGCACGGTCTGTGCGAAATGGCCGCAGTAGGGTCTTGGAAGCCCTAAGGTATAGATTTGTGTTTAAATGTATCTTGTTTTGTCCTTGCATGTATTTAGACAGTCATTGAAATTTGGATAGGTCTCAAGGGTTTTCAGATGTCTTGTCTGTTTCTACTGAGGTGCTTGAGTTGCTTCTCCTGCAATTCAGAATCTTTAACTGGATGTGCTGAGTAAAGTCAGAAATAATTCAGAATTAATTCACAGTATCTTTGTTTTTTTTAAAAAAACCAGAATAGTATGATTGCTTTTAATGTTCAGGATTTGAACTGGCTTATTTTCTTTCTCCAGATTCCTTGTGTTCATATACATTTTGAAGAAAGTGTGTATGAATGCTTACATAGGTCATAAAGAGGTAGTAGGCATTACTGCAAAGCACGTCTGTGAATGTTTCTTCTCTTTGATTTTTCTTTTCTCTCCAAATGGAGAATAGGATTTGAACTCCGTCAGTGCTGATGTGCAGTAAGACAGTAATGGAGCCCTTGCAAAATTATTCATTTAGCTTGGTGCTTATTTGCAAATAAATTGTCTTAATAAAGAGTAAGGTATGCTGATTTTATAGTAACTTATTAATATGTACATAATAAAAATATCTACCATTTTTTTGGTTGCTCCATTTTCAGTGATGCTGACACTTAGATTCATAAAGCCAGGGTGCTAGAATAGCTTCTACACTGAAATTTTTCCCTTTCCCAGCCATAATTTCTAATAATGAGGTCACTTGGATGCCACAGTTGATGTGATCATTAACACATTGCCTTCTAGAATGGAGGTCTTCTGTAAACTGAGTCTGTAAGGTATCTGTGGTTTTTCCCTTAGGCAGTCCCGCCAGGCACTGGCAGATACAAACACAGAGCCATCCCAGAGTGAGCAGATCATTTGGGATGATCCTACTGCGAGGGAAGAGAGAGCAAGACTTGTCAGCAACCTTCAGTGGCCTAATAGTCCTTCCCAGTACCTTGAGCAAGGTCAGAGTAACACCAGTAAGAACATGGATGAGATCAAAGGATCTGTTCCTGATGCAGAGATGGCTGATATAGGTAAAATTAGAAATGCCGTATCCTTGTTCCAAGCAACAGAGTCCATTTGGTCTTTAGGACTTTTAAAATACAGTAGCATCTGAGTTCTACTTACAAAAAAAGGGAGCATTGTTGGCATTTCTCAAATGCTAAAAAAATAAAATTTCACATCTTTGAGCTCCATTTTGTGTTGCTGTTTTTGAAAGAGAAGCTTTCCTATTAATTTGTGATCAAACACTAAGGCAGTGCTTGTCTAAAAATAGACTACTGTGGCTCCAAAAATAACACTGAAACACTCCGTAAAATTTTCCAAGTTTTTTTGGTTTTTTTGAACCATAGCTGGTTTCTGGGTAGCCCCTCAGGTAAGTATAGTGGAATTCAAATGGGAATACCATGATAAAAATCTTTTCCATTGTAGTGGAAATATTTATAGGTGAAAAACTGGGGTACAAGATTAACTTATGGATCCAAAAAACAAAGATGTGTCAAGTTGCTGATGGACACGCTTGGGTCAGGATTCGGTAAAGATACTTTATGTTCCCTGCTCTTCTTGAAGTCTAAAATCTCTTTCTAGGACTAAGGAAGCAAGATACCTTTTCTGCCAAAACCTGATTTTTTTTCATCTGGTTTGCTTTCTTTCTGTTCTGAGATAGCGGAATCCTATATTTCTCTCTCCCTGCTGCCACCAATTCCTTCCCTCAATCTACTTGTAGAGTTTCTGTGGCAGCAGTCTTCCTGAAAACTGATCTTGTCCTAGAGGAGGTTGAAGAAAATTAGATAATTCCATTCAACTGATTTTTGGTTCAAACAAATCAGTGCCTTTTAGCTGAAGATATCAGGTCATTTGAGGTTTTCAGGTGTTTCTTTAAAAGCCAGGCATTCAGGGACATGATTGCAATTTTGCTGTTGGTGGTTTGTGGTATAAGGAAGCACATCTTTGTGAAAGGCAGGTGAAATATAACTGTAAATGTTGTAGAAGCAATTGTGTGGGTTTTTTATTTTTATTATATCTTTTACTTTATTCATAATTATTTTCTGCCAAAAGCAAGTCATGCAGTACCACTTTGCTTTCACAGCTGTTCCTGAGGCTGGGGATGGACATGTGATTGAAAGTCTAAAGAATCCCACATGTAGAGATCCTGAAATGCCAATTAAGGATAACTTGATCCCCACGCCACAGGCCCCCAGCATTGCTTTCCCCCTGGCTAACCCTCCTGTGGCACCAGAGCCCAAAGAAAAGGTTTGTCAAGTGGAAAAGTATTTATGATGATTTGTGTTCTGAAAGATGCAGTAATACTTGAAGAAATTTTGAATTTGATGATAAATATAAAATGTGCAGATCTGCATTTAAAATCTTGAGGTAGATTACTTCTGTGCAGTTCTATTTTTTCTGTTCTTTTCAATACCCCCCGTTCTTCGAGATTTTGAACAAATAATATTTGCTCAAAAAATATAAAGCTTGTCTGTTTATACAAACAAATCTTTTTGTCCCATTAGCAAGTGCTGGAATGCTAAGGCAAGCTCTGGAGTGAAGAATTACTATGTGTGCTACTTGGAACTCCTCCAGCCATGTTAGGATAATGGAAAAAAAATTAGGCCTTTGTTCCTTTGGTGGTATCTGGAATTTTATGTTTAGGTACAAATGGGAAATTATTTTTCTGCCAAGATCTGGTTTAAAATTCTATTTTATTGTGAACTTGGAAAGGGAAAGGAAAATGAGTATATAGTCTCACCTGCAGTGTGTCGCTTGATGCTCAAAGTTTCAGCAGCTCTGTGTCTTTAGAGGAATAATGTGTCATATTAGTGGAAATAGTATTCCAACTTCATAGAAGGTGAATGAGGCAGTGTGATAGATCAGTGCTGATTTCTTCATGTGTTCAACCTGGCATTCCATGGATGTGAATGAAGGATTACTTGTTATGACAGATCAGTTCAGCTGTGCCCTGAAGAAAGGGGAAACCAAAAGGATGTTCAAGCAGGAGCCTAAGGATAATTTGATAAGATCCAAGCTTTTTGTCAAGTGACTGACAGGTTTGGTTCTGCTTTTCCCAGATAAAGGAAAACTTATTTATATACAACCTAGAATATTTGGCAGAGAAATAGTCAGCTGTCAACCTAATCATTCTGTCATGTTTTCAAAATCTGTTTCTGTATTTCTAGGTTGTTCCTGAAGATGAGAAGGCTGATGAAGAAATAGAAAAACTCCGTAAATTTCAGCTGTCTTCTCTTAATCCTCAAGAAAGAATTGATTACTGCCATCTGATTGAGGAATTAGGTACCAGATACTTGTGAAATGCAAAGAATAATATGTGTCTGTATGTGTCTGCTCAGCTGTGGCTTGTTGTGGAAAAGAAAGGGCTTCTGTTAGTGTCTCATCTGATTTGAGGTCTCAAATTTATGGCTTTCTGTGCTTGTGAGCAGCTCTTTGAATATAGTATTACTATTATGCAAGTGATCAGCTTTGCCATAAAACAGCAATGGTTTTGTCTTCTGATAGTTTTCTTTTAGCTGTCTTTACAACAGCCTCATTCTTTACTGTTGGGAGTGCCCAGGATGGGCTCCCTTCTGGTGTCTCTCATTCCTGTCTGTGTTGCTGTGACATTTTACAGAGCCGCTCTTTCCTAGCTGCTTCTGCCCATGTCATTTCAATGATAATACTCTCAATGCAAATTTGAGCTGAGTTTTCATCTGAATTCAAATAATTCTCACTTTGAGTTGATCCTTTCTGTGTGTAGCATGACACTTAGATAATTTGAATCCAATTCATTCCTCAATTCAAGGTGGAACAGTACTTGAGAAACAGTACTTTGATCCGAGTTGCACACACATTGTTGTGGGACATCCTCTTCGGAATGAAAAATTCTTGGCTTCGATGGCAGCTGGAAAGTGGGTGCTTCATCGTTCCTACCTGGAGGCGTGTAGAGGAGCTGGCAGCTTTGTTCAGGCATGTGACCCTATCACGAGGACATGAGTGTGTTTCACTTTTTTGCATTTATTTTTGTTCTGCACTACTAGGAAGCTTGTTTGGGGTGGCCAAGCCATGGGAGTTTTAGAGAATCCAAAATCTGAGAAGTTTTTGGCCAGCTTTGTCTGAAAACTAGTCCTGCACCAAACTCCTGATATAAGATAAATGAAATACCTATGCTTTTTATAATTGCTTCTTAAAATCTAGTCTTTGAATACCTTTTGGTAAATTCTCACTGTTATGAGCTAAATTTACATGGCTCTTGTTAAACCAGAAATAAAAATCTAGATTCTTTCAATAGGTGAACATATATTATTTTTAAATAATTCGATTCTATGACCACGTACATAAATATTTTTAAACTCTACCTCTTCCAGTGCCTTCCTAACTGTTAATTTTGCAGGTCTCTTGGCTCAGACAGTTTTTTTTACATTGACCAGGATAACTTTAAAGTAATGCCTGTAGACTGCTTCATATCCTTATGTATTAAAACTAACTTTAATTGTTTTGGAAGACACTGCAGAAATATAATCAGTGGTATCCAGTGTAGTGAGTTGTTTTGTCCTACTGTTGAATTCTATTGTAGGTATCACTGCAAGAAGAATCAGGTTGTATACAAGGCTTGATGCCACATAAAACATGAGTTAATTTAGATAAACATGTTCAATTAAGAGCCATATCTCTAATTTTGCCTAGAGCTGTTTGGGCTAGATAAAATCCATATATACAGCTAGAGTGAGATGGGATTTGTTTCAGGGATTTTTATTTTCTATTTGGTGTGGGATTTTAAAATCTATTAAAATCTATTTCTGCTGGTAAAGTTGGCAGGACTGCTTTGTAATTCAAGCTTATGGTTGTTACAGGAAGAAGACTATGAGTGGGGAAGTAAATCTGTACTTAATGTTTTGTCTGGAATCAATGTAAACCAGAAGAAACTAGCACTGGCAGCCATGAGGTGGAGGAAAAAAATTCATAAAGGGAGGCAAGAAACGGGTATTGTTGAGGTATATGGATACTCCTGTAATGTAAACTGTACAGTGTGGATGGGCAGGATAGGGATTGTCACCAAGAAACTAAAAACTTCAATGTCAGGGGAAGGTAGCCTGTCTTGTTATCAAGAACAAAATGTCTTGGCTTGATATATTGTAGTTAAGCAATTTTGTTTTTTAAAAAAGTTTCTGTGATGGTCTGTTAAAAGTCTTAGTCTCCTCTGAACCAGTGTTCATGTTTTGCACAGCTGGAAGGTGGCTACTTAAGTATGTAAATGTCCCTCAGCCAGGAAGATGATGTTTATTCTTCAGAGCTCTGACTGGAGAGCTAACCTAAGTCAGCTCTGCTAGGAAACCAGATCTGGTTACTGGTTTCATAGTCTTTCAGTGAGGTTTTTGAATTCCCCAAAGCCTTTCGACTCCTCTCAAATCAGGCACTGCAGCTGAGGATTCATTGAAAGGTGACATTTCAATTATGTCAGGAAAAGTCTGGTGTGTGTTTTACAGTAACCTTTTTAAAAGAAATGCTTGTAACAAATCCTCCCCATCCTTTGCCCCCATGGAAACCACACTAAGTGTTTGTAGGAGGCAGCCGGTTGGCCCTCTATGCTGTTCATGTAACCAAGTGCATGCTGGGGGAACAGGGGAAAATGTTTGCAAGTCACTGGGGTTTTTTTAAGATGAATTTCTGGCAGTGTCTGGTGTTTTGGAAAGCATACTCTCTGCAAGGCTCTTTCCTTAAGGGGGGCTAGGTGGCAAGCTGCTGATTGTGGCCCAATAGCTGTATGTTCTGTGGGTATTTTTTCTGGCATGCATACTTAAAGGCAAAACTAGGTAATTGCAAGTCTTCATCTGATGGATATTCTCAAAAGGGAGAAATTATAGACCAGTTAAATCTTTGCACTTTTTCAGTAGCAGCATACTTCTGACTGCATTGTCATTTATCTAGGGAGCTTTCAGTGGTTGGAAAGTGATCCTGAACGTTGATCAAACTAAGGAAGCAGGATTCAAGCGCCTTCTTCAGTCAGGAGGAGCAAAAGTATGTAGTTGTTATGAAAAAAAAAAATGAAATACATATATGTTTGTTTAATTATGTTTTTCTTTCTGTTTAACTGTGCTGGGCATTTTTTATGTGAGTAAAAGGTCTTAATGAACAAAATTGCTTACACAGGGTAGCTGAGATATGGTCAAAGGGTGGGAGGAAAAAGCTTTGTCATCTTCACTTTGCAAGTGGTCAGGCAGAGCAGCTTGTCTGAGGTTACACAAGTCAGTAGTGGTGGTGGGAATTGAGGACAGAATTTCTGTGCCCTCCTCTGATGGGAAGGATCACCCTTTTGGACAGGTATGTGATGGTACAGAATGCAGCTATAAGTGTATTTGATTTCCCACTGGTTTCTCTTAGTTTGATGAGTAAACTTAAAGGTCATCAACTGCATTTGTCCTGGGGAAGAAACACAACTTTTGTGGGTCTTGTTTTGTCTGTAGGTTTTTTCTGGCCATTCTGCATCTCTCTTTAAAGAAGCAACTCACCTCTTTGCTGACTTCAGTAAGCTGAAGCCAGATGACTCCAGGGTTAACGTGGCAGAGGCGGCAGCCCAGGGAGTGAACTGCCTCAAACCCGAGTACATCGCTGACTACCTCATCCAGGTGGGCACACCCAGGGCTCCCCACCTGCCACACTGCCCCAGCCCCCTGCAGGGGACAGCTGCTCTAGCAGTCACAGGCCTCCTTTGCCAGGAATTGAGGCCACAAAGTGCCTGTCATGAGGGCTTTGATCTGTGGCCTCCAATTTATGCTCTGACATGACTTTTTCTGGTGCTGGCAGTGGTGTCTCTTGCAGGGTAGGGAGCTGCTTACAAAACGTATTTAAAATGTGTAATGTTTGTTATATTATTTTCAGTTTGGACAACTAATGATCTGCTTCTGTTCTCTCAGAAGCTGCTCTTCTTGAGCTTACCCAGTCTTTTTTCCTTTCTTTATTGAAGGATCCACCTCCCCCTATGGAGTCTTACTGCCTGCCAGAAGCTGTGTCTTACCTTCAGAATAACTCAGATCTTGGAACCGGATTATCCCAGAAAAGAAAAGCACTGGGAGAAATGAGCAGAGTCAAGCGATCCAGAATACACTAAGCATATTCTCTGTTCTTAATTTGTACATTTTTAAATTCATATTTCTATTTTTTCATTCTTGCCCAAAAAATTAAAAGCTTTGAGGTTCACCTTTAACTTGTCCCAAGATTAAAATAAATTTGCAGTAATGCTTATAGGAAAGATTGCTTTGGTTAGCAGTAGCATCTAAAAATATGGCAAGAATTCATCCAAAACATACTTTAACATGTCCAGTCTATCCCATCACTAGACTAGTGATTTTTTTGTGGATACAGTTGTATAATAATAGTTAAGAAATAATTTGTAAAAAACATATCACATCTTTCATCTGTGTGTTGTGGGGAAAATACCAATTGATGAGAATTACATTGCATTTCCCATATATTTTTTATATAGATTTTTATGTTAATTTTTCATCTTTTGGTATTTTCTATTGGAAGGGAAGAGGGAAACTAGGCAAAAAGAACTGGTTTGTAATTTTTTGTACTAATGGAGGATGTAATAAGCTATTTCTGTAGGTTACAGGTGCTGTTGCTGCCATCCTGAATGCTGATGAATCTGTTCAGCAACTGTAGACACAATTCTGTTAACCAAGAGGTGAAGTTTGTCTTGACCATGTTCCCTGTTTGAGTCTGTGACAAGAATCAGAGCCAGACAAAGACTTCAGCTTCTGGCAACTGGAAATGTTCTTAGTCACACAACCACAATATTTGACAAAGTCTTTGACCTTTTCAGTAACAGTGAAGTCTGGGCCTATATTTACTGAACTTCATGTATATGAGTGCACTATGTTAGTCTGGGCAAAAGTGTTCTCATGGAACACTGTTTAAGCATCTGGAATTACTACAGCCTGTTTGTACAGAAAAGCACAGCATCCACTCACACACGACCAGTGGAGTTGTCTGGAAAAATACATGTAACACTGAAGTCTATTTAATTTACCTTTGTTTTGTTTTGAAGGCAAGGGTGCATTTTATGTTTATTTTCTAGCTGCTGAATACTCTTTTCTGGAAAGGGTTTGCATCAGTGTTTGTTGCGGACCCAAGACTGAGCCACAAGCGTTTAAGCCCTGTGGAACCTGCAGAGTCAGGCTGGGCTAGGCAGAACTAACCTTTTGCTGCTTGGGGAAGGGACAAGGCACCCGAGTTGTGGCATCTCCAGGTGAGAGAGAACAGAAAAGCAGCTTTTTTTTTATGTGCAAGGCTGTACTTTGTGCTTCTGATTTTCTGCTTTAGTGCAGTGGATCTTTTGTCAGTGAGCTCTGCAACCTGCTGTCAGGATGACCTGAAGGAATTGTCAGGAAGGAGTGCAAATGAAAGTGAGGGAATTGATTATTTTAAAGAAGTGAAATCTGTGCCCCTGTCACTGAGGGCTTGGCTGTGACTACAGTCTTATCACCTGCTTTGGGGTTTTTTTGTCTCATAACAGCTTGATGCTTTTTGATACTTGTGGACATCAAACGTCTTCAACTTGTTCCAAGTGCACATACTGAAAATAATGCTGCTGGTTAATGCCTTACATTTTGAATTAACTGTGTATATCACTGTTCTACCTCTGAAGTGCTGCTTTGCATTGCAGGCATTTGAAAGAGGTGTATTACCAGGGAAGACCTAAGGTTCCTGTGACTTTTTCTTCCCAGTTCACAGAAGCTACTGTGGAAGGGTAGTGTTGGTATTCTCACTTTATAGATAAAACCCACTCCCTGACCCACTTAACTCAAGCTTTAAAAGAAGTCTTGGAGCCACAGAGTTCCTGCAGCTGTTGTGAATCCTGGGGCAGGGCAGAAGGGGGAGCAGCTTAAATCAGGCACACACCAACCCCCAGTGAAACCAGTAACCTGGGGTCTGAGTGCTGCATGTTCTCCAGTGTTCTCTGACCTCGTTGACACTGGTTTAAAGCCAGGGGTGAGGCAGGACAGTGAAGGAGTGCTGGGGGAACAGAAGCAGAAGGCAGCTGTTCCAGCCAGAGCCAGCTCCTCTTCTGCACTGGGCTTCAAACATCCAGCGCACCGCTGTCCGTATGCCACACACGGGGAAACACAACACAAGCAAGACAAACTTGGGAGATGGAAATTCAGTTGGTACTGTTAAGATAAATTTATTTTCTTCAGCTTTCTTCACAGGAAACATCACGAAAGTGCTTTACAGAGTTTGAATACCATTACTCTACCATGGGACAAAAGGACAACAGGTGTGTGCACTGCACAGTTAGAAGTTGTCATATGCAGAAGCCATGATAGGTAAACCAGGGTAAAAAAAAAAAATCTACTGACAAAAATATATATAGTTCAGGTTTTGAACTTAAGTTATGACTATTAACATAATTATATAAATATACAGGCACCATTAGGTTCCTGTGTTAACTGTGAGGGCCACACAGGGATTCTCAGAAACTGATCATATTGAACTTTGTTTAAACACTTTCTGCTGTGCTCCACAGGCTCCCAGCCAAACCATTTTCCCAGCCAGACAGTATCATTTCTTTTGCACTACACTGAGCACACAGTTATCTTCATTTCTTCACATTAAGTCTGGTGCTGAGGCATTGTGGTATGTTGCTGAAAACAAATTCAGGTTTGATTTTTTAACCCCCCTTTTGACTTACAGAGAGATCCTCTTACAATTCTTCCCTCAGTAATCTCTTCCTTAAAAAAAAATGAAATGCTTTAGGCTAGATCCTGCTGTCCAGGTAAGACAGTTTTGTTTAAGCTAGAATGTTACCAGTCATGCAACTACTCCTTTCCTTAGCTGAGCTGTGTTGTACTGTGAACAGTGCTACTGCCTCCCTTTTGCTGTATTCAGTGGGAATTCAGCTCCCATGTAGCCTCTGAGGTTCTAGGTTTCAGTTCTTGAAGGAGACTGCATGTACATGGTAGGCAGTTTTGCAATGCTTGTGATACTACAGCCCTGACAAAAAAAAATGCAGCATGATCAAGACTTGGGAGTTCTTTCCTGCTGCTTTCTAAATAAGTGATGAATAATTCAGGCAACTAAGAAATCCTTGGCATGGTAATGTAGATGAACAGAAGAAGGAGGCAATACTCTAGGGCAAAGAGAGGTCAAATCAAGAGATTTTTTTGCTGAGTTTTGAGTTCCAGGAAAAACAATAAGCAGAGCCCATTATTCAGAAAACACTGTCATGCCAGTTTCCAAAGCCACTTTGCCCTTTACCCAAATCCCAGAGTAGAGACACAGTGCACGGTCAAAGAACTTGTCAGTCCTGAAGGTTACTGGGCAGTCAGTAAGTAACAGTACGGAGCTACAGTGGCAAGACAGGGCTTTGGTGAGTACCAGCAGAGGTGAGGCTTCCAGAGGCAGGGGAGAGGCTATGAAGTATTACATTCTAACTCTCAGATTCATTGGCTCTGTTTTTGTCCTCAAAAAGTAAAAAAAAATCCAAACTCCCTTGGCCAACTTAATCAACTCCCAGCAGCCAGGACTGATTTTGACAGAATGCTGCTGTAATAGAACACCTAACAGAGGCAGATATTTGGATGCAAAAATCCAAGGTACATTGTTCTCAACCTAGTGTCATCATTAGTACACGAAGGCAGCTGCTCTCTAGGATGTGGTACTCTGATAACTGAGGTAATGCAACTCTCAAGGCCCAGGCTGGACATCCTACCAGGCTTGAGTCTGCCCTTGTAACACATCCTTTGTATCTGTAAACATAACATGACTGGGAAATGCAGTCAGTGCTTAAAGACAACATCATTTACAGCTCCATGCTCTTTAAAGCACAAGATGATGAGAATGAAGAGATGAAACAAACCACAAAGACAAAGCCTGACCTCCAGTGTTGCTTCATCTCAAATACTGTAATGCAATTTCAATATCCAGTTAAATACTACTACAGGTATATCAGATTAAGCATGGCAGAGCTCACATGGTTGCTGATCAAAGACTAAGTAATAATAATGCATCTGCTTGATCTCTGCCATAAAGAGGAGAATAAGCCAGAAATTTAAAACAAGTTTCTATGGGGCTTGTTCACTGGCACTTGATTCTGGCTGTCACACCTAGAATTGAAGTGACATGATCTCAAATCACATTTTAATGAAACTGACCTCGTGTGACAGAAAAAACTTCATTGAAACCAGTGAGGTTAAGCTCTGGGAAACTATACACATCTTTTGCCTTTTTCTCAATAAATTTGTTCTATTGTACCAGCCAGTTTTTATGGTTTGAATCACTTTGCTATGGTTGTCCATACTCTGAAAGATATAGAGAATAAGTGGTTTGTTTTAATTAAAAAAGGAAGCTTACGACAGTATTTTAATTAACAGTTTTCTGTAGGCAAGTTACTTGAAATAAAGCAGACAGATTTAACATGACTTCATTGCCATAACTGAGCTAGAATGGAAATTCAGTACAGAAAATAGGAGACATGAAAAAGAATAGAAAACAGCAGACTGAGCAAAAGTTAGTAAGAGCTTGCCATGCTACTCACTGACCAGAAAAGTGGATTATATACATGAAACTGAAGACTTCAGTACATCAAATGGCAAAAGCCAATCCCCATGGAAGTTATTGGGTTGATGGTGATTGCCAGGATCCTCTAAATGACTCTGTAAACTTGGCAAATCAGGGGCAGGTGAGTTGTCAACAGGAAAAACCAAGGCAATAAATACTGGAAAGGTTTTAAACCACTCATACATGCTCTGGCAGAAGTGACATGAGTCTGAATTAGTTGTGATCTTTCAAGGGGACGATCTAGGCATCACCATGGGCAGCTTGATGAAGACATCTGCTCACTGTGTAGTTGCAGTCAAGAAAGCGAATAAGATGTTAGGCTGTATTAAAGACAGAACAATACAGAAAAATATTACAGCATCTATTTCTCTTAGCGGTGATAATGAATATTTGCTGTTTCTTCAGCACCTTAAAAAAAGTGACATAGTAGAAAAATACAGGCAGCAAAGTGATAAGAGAATGGTAGAAGCAGCTCCTCGGAGCTGGAAAGACAGTAAAACTAGGGTAGTTTATTTGTTAAGAGGGGGACAGATGTTAAAACATCTTAAAAGCAATTCTCCTTCCCACCATATAAGATACATGCTTGAAAGTCATTTTAAGCCATCTACCAATATATGGACCAATATCACTCGTTACCATCATCATCGTCAGTATTTCAAAAAGCCCCATGTTATTCTTCAGTGCTTATTATTCAGCTAGTTAAGCATTTTCTCTGAAGCAACTGCCACAGTTTGTTGAAGTTTAACAGTAATCAGTTCTGACAGAGAACCGTCACTGCTGATGCACATTAACAGCTTAGAGGTGCATCAATGATAAAAGTATCAATAAGAGAAGGTAACTGCTCATGTCTGTCCAGGACCCACCAGAGCTCTCATTTGTCTGCATGCAGGTCACCATTGTACTCTCTGACTCTATTTGACGCCCCTTTGTAAAAGGTGAGCAATGAACCTTGAAATCACCAGCAAAAGCAGACAAAGGTATATTCATAAGTTACTACTTCATGTTAGTTCAGCTGCAGTTAACTGGTAAATCAGGAGATAATAAATAGGGCAATCGCCTCTGCTGTATCTATATTCCTTCCTCTTACCTAACCTGCTTACCTAACCCACCCCTAGTTTTTGATCATTTCTTCCCTTTATTTCAAAAAACCCCTTCCATGGCCACCTATTTCCCTTTTGTTCATTCCCTTCCTCTGCAGTTTGCCTTAATAGCAGATTATACAAGTTTTGAAGATTATTCTCTCTCCCTATTTCTCTTGTATCTGCATGCCACTTCAACTTAAAGAAAGAATAAAGAGCAGGAAAAAGTGTTTACAAGTGGAGAGGAGAAGAAAAACACATTCCTATGACAAAATATCACTTAGGAGTGAACATTTCTAGTTCACATGATTTGAACAAACTTTAAAACAGCCACATTGTAAGAACTGGCTATCAACTGTGAGCAGGATTTTATTTCAGTCATGGGGTTTACAAAATATAGCAATATTGATTTTAATATGTTCCACATAAAAACAAAGAGCCTCATATTAATATGCCATTTGGGTTGCACAGATAATTGAAGAGAGGAAATAGTAGTTGAGGGCTCAGCCTGAACTTTTTCCTTACCCATACATACTAAAATAAGTCCAATTACATAATACTTAAATAGGATGTATATTACATTCCATAGAAAAAAAGCCTTTGCCAAAGTAGTATTAAAATACTATAATAAAAGCTAGTATAAAGATCTCTTAATAAAGATTTTTTAGTCCTCTGTAGAACCTTCCATCATCCCCAGCCCTTGACAAAGAACAGCTTTGGCCTCACAACACCCCTGTGAGGTAGGTTGTTGGTTATTTTGGTACAGCTGGGGAAACTGAGGCAAAATGAAACTAAATTACTTGAACACAGCAGCTCAGTAGAAAACCAAGGCCAGATCCCAGTCTCTTGGTCCCATGCTTCCCATGCTCTAGCTATGAAATGGGCTTGGCTTCTTTTCAGTGCACACAGTTGTTTTAGATCACACTTTCCATTCCAATATTTCAGACACTACTCTTCCTGGTGACTCATTAATACTGTCATATGTGTTAAGTATTTGTATTCTGGCTAAGCAGAAGTTCGCTGAACACTGAACTTCATTAACCTTGCTGCATCAACGCATACTCTTAAGCAACTGAAAATAAACCCATGATGTATGTACCATTTAGAAGTTACTTCATTTAAAAAAAAAGCCTTCATAGCTATTTGAAATAATGTCTCAGCCTTTAATCATGCAGAAGTGAAAAATAATTTTCTTAAATACACAATTTATTTCCTAAGAGGATTGTTGAGCCATCCTGAAATATGTCCTTAGTTCTTTCTTTAGGCAACAGGTCAGCTTCATTCCAATGCAAAATTCTATCTTCTCTCTGAATACCTTCTCCCAGTTTGTTGAAAGGAAGAAATAAAATGGGCTGCCTTCCCCAAGTACTGAACTTTAAACAATTTTGGTGATTTAAAGTCAGATGAATCTGTCACTTGTGAAAGCAGTGCCTACCCACACAGCACTTGTACTATCCAACATTGACACTCCACTCCCTGCCTCAGGCTATGCACTTAAACCTATCATTTAGAAAACAGCCCTCCTAATCCCTCTCTTCTTACAGCACTTATGTTTTATTTGCATCATTTCCACTCTCCCTAATTTATTTATTACTTTTCCTTCCTGCTCTACTTCACTTCCAATAGAACATGGCAGAACTACAGGTGATACTTGAGAAGCCAAACTTCAGATACACAATTGTTATGACTTAAGACTCCTCAATTCTGTTTTCTGCTGTCACTTCATCTGCTAGAGCTTGCAGGCTCTTGTATTAACCTCAATACAGACAGTATATCTTTCTTTTTCTGGAGTTTATCTGCAAATATATGTCAGATTTCTTCCTTTCTGTAGATACCTAAATCATCTATCTGAAGTTTAGGTACGCATATTATTTTCTTATACTACCACATAAAAGCCCCTATTTATTATTAAAAACTAGTAGTAACGTTAAAAGCTGAAAACGGGGAGAAAGAATTTGAGAACTAAGTTACAGTCCAACAACAAAACCTGGATCATGCCTGTTCATAAATATTTTATAGTACTCAAGGTGGTTTTGGTATAATTTAGCTTCTTGGGCGAATGAGGTGTGAATTTCTGACCATGTCAATATTGGAAAGAACAATATTACTACCTTGTAAGTAAGAAATCTTATTTAAGCACATGAAGCCCTGTTAATCCCTGCTCCGTTTCAGTTAGGGTATTTGACAAGAAAACCACAAGCAAGTTTAAAACTGCTCAACCAGGCAGAAATTAAAAAGGCAGAAAGCTACAACTACTGCAAAAGCTCAGATAAGCAAACTCTAAAGATGTGAAGCCAAATCAAATTGTATTGTGTTTACTTGACCTGAACAACACACGGGTCTCGGCCATGGTGTGATCAAAGCTTCCAAGTGCTGACAGATGCAGTCAAATACCAAAAGCCCTATTCCCTGTGGTGTCAGGCCTCTAGCACAATTGGTACCATTAAAAATTCATCTAAGTTATGTGGACATGACTGGTAAAGCTAGCTACAAATACAAAATTGAAGCAACAGGAGACAGTCACTTTTTATTTTCAATTGCTCTTCATCTGTGAATAAGATTAAACATGACACAGCTAAACTGGGAGAGACAGGCAGGGGCAAAATTAATCCTCTCCTACATTACCATCAGCTCAAGTAAATACATATTCCAGATACCTACAGTAGGCATTTGGGAAGCCCAACTTTATTAAAATGACCTGGTTTTAAGCATTCTAACATCCTTAAATAGACTGTATAATTGAGAGACACAAATCCAAACTGTTCTTTTCCCAGTAAGCACTGGACATTTCCATGTTCTACCAGCAAGCTGGCAACTTTACGGCTATGTTTTATTGTAAGCCAGAGAAAGGAGAACAGAACCTTTAAACTGGGAATTAACAAGCAACCCACCATAAAAGCATGTCACAGGCCTGGGAGTCCCTGAAGCAGCACACAACTGCGTTATATGGACTGGCATTGGGAATCTCATTTCTCCAACTGACACCCCTTCCTTTATGGAATAAGCCTTCAATGAGCATTTTGAAGGAATGAACATTTCTTAGCATGCCTCAAATGAAAGCAACAACAAACCAGATAAAGCTGGACTTCAGCCTCCAAAGCAAACTCAGCTTCCACAGAGGACTGACTCAAAATTTCAGGCATGCAGAGCAATTACTTGGTACAAGGAAGATACTGACAACTGGCATTTTGACAGTTGCTGGCAGCTATACTTAACACAAGAAACACATCTTTTAAAACAGTTTAACATTCTGTACTATGATAATGTGCTGCATTTCCCTTTTGTTTTTCCTTATGCCTCCAGAAAGAAACTGGAATGATATGTTTGAGAGAAGCCCCCAAAGGAACACCTTTAGTTATCAGTACCTGATGGGCTCCAGTGATAGCAGCCATCCAGAGGCTGGGTTTTTCTTCCCCATTCCTTAATTTAGCAGAGGTACTTTTAAGTGAAAAGCAAATCAAAGCTTCACAAAAAACAAATCACAATCTCAAACCAGTCCTCTATGGTGGGAGCAAGAAAACACCGTGCCAAGTAGCAAACTAAACTACATATAAATAAAAGTTCTATTGATATGCACTGCTATAAGCTGTGAAATAGAGCCCACCTGACCCTAAGGACAACTGCCTGCTTCATGGCCTATCCTTGAAGAGACAAATGCTGTTTCCTCTGCTATTGTACAGTCATGAGCTCAAACTACAATGTAAAGACTCACTAGACTCCGGAATCCATGTATATTTCCATTTTATTTGATTTGAAACTTTTACAGGGTTTTCTTGAACTGCCAGAATTCATGCCCAAAAACCTCAAATAAAGGTGGTACAATGGACAGTCTCATCTACCCTTCACACAGGAGACTAAAACTCTATTCATGTGCATTAGTGATTGCAATCTCTTTAGAGCATCAGGAAAAGCATTTTAAGACTTCACATCTCTACCCCATCAAGTGACATGTCCATTTACCATGAATTCCACAGAAACTGTGACAACAACACTTTTGCTGGCAACAATGGATTTTCAAGGAAGATACATGGCTCAGAGTTCAAGGTATTGGTATCAGTCTTTCAGCGGGGTTTTGTTTCCAAATGAAGTCTCCAACTTTAGGAATAGTCTCTTGAGCCCTCTTTAATAGCAGCTTCTAGCAGAATTTTTATAGACAGTTAACTCTGCAAGGGCAAGGCCAGTTTTAGTCTGTGCACAAAAGAACCAGGTGAAACCCCAGCCCCACTGAAGTCAACAGCAAAATCTGCATTGGCCTCAGAGAAGTAAATTTAAAGCAAGTCAGCAGTTAGTCAAAGGGAACCCAACAGGGTGATTCCTGAACTGCCCTTATCTTCTGCACATACACAGTACTCCCACACACGTAAGCAAGCTTTGTTTTGTTCCCTTGTTTTTCTTGCCATTGGCAACTCTTATGGATGTTGGGTCTATTTTTTGGCATTTACTCTGAGAAACCTCAACACTGGAGCACACCACTATTGTACTTCATTTTGCTTCTGGTGTAAAAATTCAGAGAAGAGAAAAACAGTTACAGCAGAACACTTCTGGTACTTGACAGGTTTGGTTCACTGAAACAGTTACAGGCAATGTCCTATATTCCTAGTGTACCAGTGCCATTTTGCCTACTTCCACTAGATAAGTAACTTACAGAAGTCACTGCCTTCCATCATTACTAAACTGACTGTGAATAAACACCATTTATGAGTTACACTTGGAAGATTGCTGCCTCAGAGAGCTGCATGCTTCACAGAAGTAGCCAAACAAATAAGGCTTACCAGCTTTAGTTATCTCTCTACATATCAAGTTATTCTGTTTATCAAGTAAGCATCACTCCTCAACAAACAAATACTTGTTTTTGATAGATCATTTTTATCTACTATCACTACTGCCGCATCTCATTTTAAAGGACAAATTCTGAAGACTGTAGAGTCTGGATGCCTCTGTGTCAAATCAAAACTCTTAGTGCTTTAGGGTGAGAAAGACAAACTTCATGACAAAAGCCAAAATAAACCCTATTTCACAACAACATCTTACCATTGTTTAAATATACTGCAAATCGATATCAGAAACAAGGCAGGCATTTCTTTTGTGGATAATTGAAAAAAAAACAACTTAGACAACTTTGAAAATGGCTAATGCAAACAAACCATTCAAACCCATCATTCCTCAAATCTGATAATGAATGAGTTTTAATTTGTTTTGCAGTTACTTCCGTACAGCACTCTAGAAAGGTAAACAAACTACAGCTCTGTTGTACTTGGATAGTATGAGTGGTATGGGATGCTCCAGACGTCTCTAGTAGGCTATGGCTACACATGACAGGATTCCTCAGAAGGGGAACGAACAGGTTTGTCATTAAGGTCACTTAAATCTTTGTTATAGCAAATTGGAACCAAATGGCTGACTTCTGCAGGATTTCTGACAGGAATCCAGTAGAGCTGGTTTCAAGTTTCAGATGGCCACTAAAACAGCTGTAACCTTCTCTTCCAGAAGTTGTGATCCACATGGTGTCCACAATGAGTGCATCAAGTCTGAGGTAGTCAACCTTTACGAAGGCTCAGTATCTGAACATAAAAAGATTTTGAAATGACCACTGGCTGTAGGTATCTTTCTGAGCAATTAAAGCACACTGATGACTCTTGTTCAATCATTTACATTAATTTGCCCCATATCCAATGGAGAAGTTGCAATATATTATGCTTCCATAGTGCAGGAGAACCAATCACTTATGTCAAAGTAGTCTGCACTTGCTGCAGTAGATCCAGCAGAAATAAGGTGGCACGTTCATCATAGCTGTTAGCTGTAGTTTAGTTACCTTAGTAGAAGAGTTACCAAAAAAGCATTCCTTAATTGTAATGTGTGTGCAGCTCTACTGATCCCCAAGCACAGCATACTGGTTGTCTAGCTGAAGTTTAAGTGCCTGGTTTTTTGAGACCTCATCCCTACCTCTAGTTTTGTATTTTACTACTTCAAAGCTCTTCTCCATGTCTTTATCCCTATGGGAAAATAAATGTAATCAGTAAATATCTTGTCACTAACTTGTGAATTGTGAATTTCTAGTCCATTTCCACCCCATCCCAACAAAAGCATTACAAACAGAGAACAAACACTAAGATCTAGAGTTCTTCAGAATACCTAAACATTCCCAAGCAAATCTTTTAAAACCTTATCTCCAGAATAAGCTCATCACCCAGTACAGTTTACAGTAACATTCTCAAAGTAAATTTAAGTACATTTATGACAAATAGGTTCTAGAAAGCGAAAGCAATTTTCTAGAAGGCTCATTCAGAATTTTGTCTTGTCTCAATTTGCACCATTCAAATCTAAAAATCAGTAATACCATTTTTCCTTTGCTACACCAAAAAAACACCCAGAGGAAACAAAGCTTCTCCTAAGCTGTAACAAACACTAACATAGTAAGCAGGAGGAGGAAAAAAAAACCCCAGTAACAAAAAAACACCACAAATCCCCCAAGTGAACTAGGTATTTGCCTAGCCATCTCTTCTACTGGGAATAAGATTACAGAAAGATCAGGATTCAAAAACAGGGTGAGACTGAAGTGTTCAGCGCCACATAATACAAAACACTTCAGCAAAATTGGGGGAGCATGTCTCTGTAAATCACAGCTCAGACAGCAAGTGTACATTTGTATTTGTATTAAACCCCACACCTCCAGTTAAACCACCTTCACATCTCTAACAAGAATGCTCAGGACTTCCTATATCTGCTGAAGGAAGTAACACAGAGCCCTACCATGGCTAGTCTAGAGTCTGAGGGAAGCAGATGCTGTCAATAGCAGAAATATTCAGCAAAATCCTTCAACCATCAAAGGCAACATAATTGGCAGTCTTGTTTGGCTATCTCACTGGGCTACATCCTATGAAAGTTATTTCACAGGAACAGAGTTGGAAAATACATTTACCACCCCTAAGTTATTTCTTTCCTTTACAGAAAGATTCGGGCTTAAGCACTAGGACAAAATAAGAATTTAGAGAAGGCAGTTAGAACACTCTTGGGGAATCAGTGGAATGCACTTACTTTCGACTGTCTACGAGCTTGGCGGTGGACTGCAGTGAGGGGAACTGCGTGTCACTGTAGATCTCTGGTGGTCCTTGCTGTGCTCTCCGTGGCCGCCCACCTTCCCTGGCACCGGGCGGCCGGTACACGCCACCAGTCTGCACCGGTTCTGGAGTTTCTGTAACTAGGGAAAAGAACAACATTCACACTTGAGAATAAGTCTGCATTCATAGCTGAGAAGAACCCAAAACAACCAACACAAAAACAAAACTCCATAAAGAAGAAATTAAAAGAAACTTACAAGTATGTTTTTCCACCTTTTAAGTTTTGGAAGTAAGTATTTTAGACAAGGCAGGAAATCAGGCGTCACCTGACTTAACCTACACTCAGTCAAACTGAAACATGGTACTGTCTCACAAAGTTTAGGGAATCCAAACTATTAATAAGGACTTCGTGTTTCTCATTTGCAATTTATCAGCAACAATTTAAACACATGTAAAATAGATTTAAACACAATTATACAGATGCCAAATCTTATTTAAAACACCTCTCCAGATGTAGAGGGGACTGTCCAAATTAGTTTGCACTTAAGGTAAAAATCTAAGATTAAATAACACTAATTAGGTTTACCTCCTTTACAAACAAGAAAGAACATAGGCTATTTTTCAATTAATTTCTCAGTGGAAAATAATATTCTGAACCCAGAAGAGAACCAAGTAGTTTATCTCCACCAGTGTTAATAAACTGTACTTAATAAAAAACCTGAAACCTATCCTAGTTAAAAGAATCAATTTTCCAATATCATGTTCTCAATACTATAAGGACAGATTTGAAAAGCATGCTATTAACGGCCACAGTAGATCAGATACTGGCTGAACATCCACTGAAGTTTAATGTTAAACAGCATTTTCAGATCAACAGAAATACTTCTAACAGGTACTTTACAGACTGAAAAACAGAGGGATCTCCTGCAGAAACAGAAAGCTTCCCCCCATTTTGAAGCTGGGAATAAAAAAAACCCTATCTGAGAGATACGTTAAATTCAATTCTGTTCCTCAGATCCCTTGACACAAAGGGATCCTTGATGGCTGGCATGCCAAACAAGCCATTGGTTCATTAAAGTGTGCCTGAACAGGAATTGTTCCTTGAGCTCTACCCACTGAGCAGCTTAATTCAACCTGATGCACTTCCGATTGGAAAAAAACAAGTCTGAGTTAAATTTACCAATTGGTTCAACAACAGGGGCTGGTGCAGGAGCTGACTTGTTCCAAGGACCAGATGATCTGTCTATGCCACCACCACCACCACCACCACCAGTCTCTTCCCAACTGTCCCCAGGTTCTTCTCTTTTTTCACTTTCATCATCTTCTTTTTCACTAGAAGAGAGAAATGATCAGTAGTGCCTTACAAACGGAGGTTTAAGATTTGCCAGAGATTACACAATCCTCCTAAGACAAGGTTTCATGGCTGCCATGCTGAAGATACTAAATTAAACCAGACTATGTTAGTCGTGTAATCACGGTACTAGCAATTCCAGCTGAACAATTTCTGGCATTCTGCTAGATAACTTGGCAACTGAAAAGGAAAAAAGCTCCTAAAAGAATTAAAAAAAATATTCAACTTGAACAAAGTGATCAAAGAAATTGGCATCTTATTTTGAGCAGAAAGGCTTTTTTCTTACTAACACAGTTGTGCATTTGGAAGGGATGAGAACATAAAGCAGGAAAGGTCTATGAGTCCAGCTTCCATAAAATGCTTTAGTCAAGAGGAAGAAATAGTGGAATAATGGTGAAAGAAAGCAAGTCCTGAGCTCACTTTTCATATAACCAAAACCCCCTAAGAAATACCCTTGTATGTATGGGTATTATACAAACTACAAACAAACTCAGGTATCTTTTTTTTAAAGTAGGCAATCAGAAAAACAAAACTACAACAAAAACAACAGCAGCAAAAAAAAAGCAGCACAAGACAGATTTTTTTCAAAGACAGACCCAATGCAAAAGCTCGGCAGTATTTTATTTAGACTATTTTATTTTGCATAGATGTAGTCAGACACCCAAAACAATTTGCTAGCCAAAACTGCTACAGAAAGCTGTGGTAAAATGGGACAGATGTGGAAAATGAGGCTGTTGAAAATAATCAAGACACTGATCTCAACAGCAGCAACGTGTGAATTCAGAAGTTCATGATACACCAAATCCTACTAATCATGATCTGAGTAACCCTTTTGTGTTAAGTAATGGTTAGAGAACAGAAAAAAAATGCCTGTAAATGGCCTTTCACTGTTCATCCAAACACTGTAACAACCAGAGTAAGGTGGCCCAAGGGCCTAAACACCTTATTTTAAATGACAGTCAGAAGCAATGTCTATAGACTTAACTACAACAGAGCAAGCACAGGGAGCATTCCACCCCCACCAGACACTCCGTATCTTTGTTACATCAAAGAGACTTCCAAAGATGGATAATTTATAACCCCTGGTGCGTTTTTTTTCCATTTACTTCTCCCCTCTTCCCCTGAATCCACTAATTGAATAGTTACAAGATCCTGTGGCAGAAACTTCCACATGCCTGAAAATCTGCCACTGCATGAAAAGTATTTGGAATGCTGGCATTTGTCTGGAAAACCAAAGTAGAGGCTTTTAGGTCAAACAGAACCAGCAGCCAGTGAAGCTGCAGCTCACTGGTTGTCTAATCAGACGTGATTATCCACTGTAACATTTCAATGCCATGGAAAGCTTGTGGGACAAATTCATGCAAATGACACAAAGGACTAGTTAACTGAAAGGAGTGGGAGGAATGCTGTGATCGAAAAACATAAGTAACTCCAGAAATGTCAGACCTGCTCGAACAGTGAATAAAACATCCATTGCACTGGTTACAGGTAGGCTGATTTTCAGATAACATTATTTTGAACATCAATACCAATGAGGATTATCTGACATTCTCAGTCTACAACAGAGATCATAAAAACCCTTTTTCTGATCCGATGAAACATTTTTCTTAACTGGGACAGACACGAGCAGACTTACCTTGCACCAGACAACAGGAAAAGTCCAATGAAAAAAACAAACAAGGAATCGTGGACTAGGTTCATAAATGCAATCCCATGGGATCTTATCACGGGACACTGCTTTTACCAACTGTATTTTTTTTTTTTTTTTTAAATACAAATGCAGTGGTTCAGGAATTTGCTTCCCAACTGAAGATGCTGAGTAGGTTGAGTCAGATACCCTGACAGCTAACTATTCAGTGGGAATCACTATCCTGCACTACTCTGAGAAATTCCTGCTTGACTGTCTTTATGGAGAGGAATGTTAAGCATTTGTAATAAAAAATCCTTAGTCTCAAGCAAAACAGATAGATCTAGAGTATGAACAGAGATTTAGAAAATAAAGAGAACATTGTCAGAGACCAGTCAAAGTTAAATTACGCAGTAGCAAACTTGTGTACTATCAGAAACGTATCAAACCTCTCTTTAACTGTACTCCATGGAAGCAGCTCTGGAGAAAAAGCCCATCCTTTTTGGACATTGGTAAGGATTATACTGAAGAAATAAAAGAATAAGAAAAAGCAGTACCTTATTTGCATGGACTGAACTCTAAGACCACTATAATCAATTTCTTCCTTTTGTTCAAACTCCTTCCAATCATCCTCTTCCTGTAAGAAGAGAAAAATGTAAGTTGCCACTTTCTCTGTAACTGAAGTAGAAAAGACCATAACTAAGATAAACCCGAGGGTGAAGGTACAGTTCCAGGAGAAACCAAAGTGTGTACCCCGCTGCCAAGAGGGGAAAGGGCTGCATGGCCCCATCCCCCAAGTTACTGTGTCATCTGGGATGCACCTGAGAACTGACTTTAACTCATTAGAACAGCTAAGAAATGCCCCAGCAAAAAGTCGTTCAAGTGAAAGAAAACCACATCACCTCAGCAAAAACACATCAGGAAGTCTAACAACACAAAGTATGGAACAGGACCGTGCAATCATGACCAGGGCAATACAAGGGCAAGACCTCTCCCTTTCACTAACAGTAGGCTTTTATGACAGCTTGAATGCACACAAAGCTTAAAATTTACTTTTTCATCACTTATTTCATAAGCCAAACAAAAACGAATATTTGGAATAGTTTACAGTGGATTTATGACAAAGATTAATAATCATTGACTTTTTCACATTCACGACCACATTTACAGTCTTGTTTCCTAAGCTGTGTTTTCGTAACAGTAGAAAGGTCAACTTCAAAACCACAGCAATCTCAGTACATAAAATATGTGTATCTTTCAAGAGAACCACTTGAGGGTTTTAAAATGGGAATTTGTTTGGGGAAAGAGGGACTCACCTAAGTGGAGGCAATTTTGTCCTACTATGTCATCAGGAGACTGTGGAATTATTAAGGGAGACCAAAAATGGACCAGAACAGATAGGCAGTCCTCCCATGCTCCCAGACCCAGCTTTAAGACACACACAGCCTAATTAGTAGTTTACCTAGTTTTTACTCTACATGAAATGCAGTTATATGACTCCAACTAGGAAGACCTTGTGAGCAAGATCTGCCAAAGCTACAGCCCCCTTTCCACTGAAAGATGGAGAATAAAGCTGCTTTTAGACCCTTGTGCTGGGATCTTTTACACAGTCAATCTCCAGCAGAAAAACTTTGACCTGCTTTAGAGTAATAGCAGAAGTAAGAAGTGACCTCATGTTAACTGCACTGTCTGCTGAAGATTCAGTCTTCTGGAAGAGCAGGGGTCTACACTTCTACAATCTTTTAGATTTCTTATTCTTATTTAGATTCCTTATATCTTCATCTCCATGGAAACATTACTGTTTCCAAGCTAACATACCTTTCACATTTAATGACTTTTGTTTCTAATCCAAGTAGTAGCTCCAGTCAAAGCCAGATATTTTGCAAGCAAGTGAGCAGAAGAGCAGCTGAAAGATTAGCACTGACCTTGATCTACTTAGAAAGCTACTGCACATATCAAGCTCCCCAGGTTAAACAACACTAGGAAATAGGAGAGTATTTCTTAAAATTAATTTTGAAATATGCAGCATTAGAGCACTTAGAAGAGCTTCTAGTTTTAGTAATCAATCTAGCACAACAAGATAATATCGCTTAAATCACTGATCCTCTATGTAAGCATGAAGGAAGCAAGGTATCTAACTTCCAAAAACCCTTTCAGAAGCCATCTTTTTATACTCTGAGAGTATAAAGTCATAGAGATAGATAAATATTCGATTTGTAGCAATAAGATAGGGAACACATCCTCAGATGACTACATGCTGAAGTCTCCAAAGGAAAACAATCCTAAGAGGCAAAAAAAAGCAAACCAGAAATAGAGATAAAAAGTGCAAATAATTTCTTAGGTCCTATCTGTCCTGTCTACAGCAGACAAATATATAACAAAGGTACAGCACGTGTCAAGCTCCACCATTAAAAAAATTACCAGTAGAGTATTTCTTAAAATTCGTTTAAAAATACACAGCATTACAGCTTTTAAAACTACTTCTGGTTTAAGTTTCATTACTTCAACGTTGATATTATGGAGAGGAAGAGCAAGGGCAAAGGAAGAAATAGAGAGCTACTAACTCAACTACGGACACTTAAGCTTCTCCTGTATTCTCACCGTTTCACTATAATACGCTACCAAAAAAATAAAAAAAAAAAAAAAGAAAAAAAAGAAAAAATAATTGGCAGTAAAACCCTGCCTGAAAACGAGGCACAAAGCTCGGCGGACTCTGGGGGAATCTTATCACCAAGGTCCACACGCCACGCTGCACAGCCCCAGGTGGCACCCGACGCAAACCTCCGGTTCCGGCCGCAACACCCAGAAACCTGGGAGGGAGTGCCGGGCTCAGCCGCAGCTGCAGAGCGAGAAGGGCCCCAGCTTTCTCGCCTCCCCCAGGGCCGGGACTCCCGGCGCAGGCTCCC